>NC_081423.1:51989104-52181604 GCF_949786415.1 Peromyscus eremicus | reverse complement strand
ACACTGACCTACCTGGCTTGCGTTTCTGGGGGGAAGCTCAGGACCTGCACGGAAGTGGACGGCCGGAAACAACAGTAAACAATGTTGGATCTGCAGATAAAAGAGCAGTGATGAGCAGAGAGCAAGCAGGCTGGGTAGGCACCGAGCTGAGGAGGGCATGCCTCTCCCAGGGACATGCCCTCAGCTCTACCACAGCAAGAACAGAGGAAGACACCAGACTAACAACCAAAGCCACAGCAAAGCTGAGCACGGTATTCCTAGAATTTGGGAGACAGAGGCAGTGGCAGGAGGATGGTGTTAAGTTTGAGGCTAGCCTGGGCTACACAGGAAGTTGCAGAATAGCCAGGACTGCATAGTGAAACTCTGTCCTAAAACAAAACAAAATAGTACTAGCAAAGAAAGGTGTCCTTGTAGCACAGTTAGGTGAGGGTGAGTGTTCAACAGGACATCAGTAAGCAAAGGAGGTATGGCCATACAACACAGGTCTTCACCTGGAAATCTTTTTCTCCAGCTGGCTAAAGTGGACTCGGGCTCCTGGAAGGAGTCCTATTTGGGGAGGCAAGTGTGGCTCTTCGATATATATGTCCAGGTGAGGGGGATAGTCACAGTCATCCATTTCTAGAGCTACCGTTAGCTTCACGCCCGTTTTAACAGCCCCAGCATTCTCTACAGATAGAGGGAAAGGTGGCTAGTGGATCAGCCAGGACTACAAGGTCCCATTGCTCTAATTCAAACATTCCCCCAGCAGCAAGGACATTACCAGGCTTTATCCGGCGAAGGGCCAGAGGTGGTTCACATAGTATCCGAGACAAAATTTCAGCAGAGAAAGACACCAAGGAATTGGAGATGCTGAGAAGAGAAAGAAACACATGAGGAAACCCACAACTGAGAGATCAGCTCACAAGATGAAAAGGAGCCATCTTATCTGCTAGAACGCCACACACCAGGGCCTAGAAAGCCTTGAGCTAAAAGTAAAAGGGCATTTGAGAAAAATGGGCCTGTAACAGAGATTCAAAGCCTACCTAACTTTAAAACAAAAAAGAAATCTGCCAGGCGGCGGCGGTGGTGGTGGTGGTGGTGGTGGTGGTGGTGGTGTGTGCCTTTAATCCTAGCACACTGGAGGCAGAGGCAAGCGGGTCTCTTGTAAGTTCAGGACAGCCAAGGGTGCACAGAGAGACCCTGTCTGGAAAACAACAACAAAAAAGAAAAAAAAGAAAAAAGAAATCTACCGCAGTGGAGTCAGCGGCCTCTCTAGAAGCCCTCCAACACCCCCCCCAACACCCCTCCCACCCCCCCCACCCCCCGCATTTGTAGCTAGAGTCCCAGCTAGCCCATCATTTAGTCTTATGCTCCAGGACTCAAGGCCCTCCTGAAGATGCAGATTTCTAGGAAACACTCATTTTGACTTTACTCTTCTGTTTTAATCCTTTGAGATGTGTGTGTGTGGTCTTGCTATATAACCCAGGCTGACTTCAAATCTTCAGCAACTCTCCTGCCTCAGGTGCCCGAGCACAACGGGTACAAATGTATTACTACCTTATCCTCCTCCTTGTACTTCTTCTTCTTCCCTCTTCCTCTTTTTTTTTTTTTTTTTTCTTTAAGACAGGGTTTCTCTGTGTAGCCCTGGCTGTCCTGGAACTTGCTCTGTTTACCTGGTTGGCCTTGAACTCAGGGATCCACCCAAGTGCTGGGATTAAGGGTGTGCACCACCACCACCCAAATACACTCCAGTCTACATTCACTTCTAATAATAAAGATCAATCTCATAAAAATTACAGACAATTCTCCTTTGACTCTTGGATTTTTTTTTGTTGTTGTTTGTTTGTTATTTTTTAGACAAGATCTCTCTTAAAACTAATGGTAGCACCACCTCAGGACTGAGTGCTAGAATTATAGGCATGCACCACCTCCCAACTCCCAATCTACATTTACTTTTTCTTTAACTTTTTTTTTTTTTCTTTTTGGAGCTGAGGACCGAACCCAGGGCGTTGTGCTTGCTAGGCAAGCGCTCTACCACTGAGCTAAATCCCCAACCCCTTCTTTAACTTTTATTTTATGGGCATGGGTATTTTTCCTGCATCTGTCTGTGCACCAAGACCCTAAGAAGCCAGAAGAAGATGCCAGGTCCCCTGGAACTGGAGTTACAGACAGTTGTGAGCTGCCATGTGGGTGCTGGGAATCGAACCCAAGTTCCCTGGAAAAACAGCCAGTTCTCTCAGCCACTGAGCATCAGTCCTCTATATTCACTTTCCTCCCCCTTCTTTTTCTGGGACAACATCTCACCACTTAGCCCTGGATGGCCCAAACTCCTTATGTAGACCAGGCTGGCCTCAAACACACAGAGATCTGCCTGCCTCTGTCTTCTAAGTGCTTGGATTAAACATGTACACCACCATGCTTGGCTCATACTCTCTTTAAGTAATAAAGACCAGTCTCATAAAAATTATACACAGGAAACAGCTTTTTCATTCACACTTGGAGTTACCTACAAAAGCGCCTATGAAATACCACGTTCCTGTGTTCATCCACCAACTACATGCCACACTAAACAAAGGTCCTTCTCTACATTTCCATCTTCTTCCTTGTATTTTTTGGGTTTCTGTTTCCTTTTATTGCTAAAGCTTTTCCTTCCTGTGAGAACATTTGCTCAACTGGGTGAGACAGTGCACAACATTTAGGAGGTGGAACAAGAATCAAAGATCAGCTACAGAGCAGCATCAAGACCAGCCTGGCTTTGAGATCCTGTCTCAAAACCAACAAACAAAATACGGAGGGGGGGGGGGGGGGACACGACACGGGGGGGGGGGGGGACGACGGGGGGACACGGGGGGGGGGGGGGGGACGACATGGGACAGGGGAAGGTGGAATTCCAGAAGAGGCAGCCTGAAATAGAACCTTCCTTTCACAGTGACATCCTTCCTCTACAGGCTAAGTCACGTTGGAGAAATGTGTAGCGCACAAAGAGAGCATGGCCAAAAGCAGCAGAAGTGATGCAGGACATTTACTTGTCACTAAGCAGGTGGGTCAGCGAGGACTCAGGCAGTGCTTTGGAGATCTCTGGTACATTAGGCACGTCCTGAGAGCTCCCAAGTTCCAGGGTCCACTCCTCTTGGACAGTGAGGCAAGACTGTGTGCCAGCCAGTTCCAGAGGACGCTGAGATGGGCCAGACGAACCCTGTGTCTCAAACAACATTGGTGTCTGCTGGGAAACATGAAGACAATTGCTTCTGCGTGTGCCTAGGCCAGAACAAAGTTCCCTAAGTCTTCCAATGCTGATTTCTTCCTGGAGCCTGGTGAAGGCAGGGATCCCAACCATCATTCCGTCCCTCTAAATTCAGCCTCTTCCAAGAGACCTAGAGGACCCACACTGGGATGCCTGCTCCAGACTCCAGCCCCCCGACCAGCTTTCTAATGGGAGAGAAGAAAGCACTCACTGAGGGGCCGGGAGCCACGAGGCGGTAGACTTGGTTTGGGTACAAGAATGGAAACCATCGAACTGAAGAGCCAAGGAAGATGAGGGAGACCTGGGAGGAAGGACGCACGGCACAGCACTGAACCCCCAGTGCGGAGCCTAGGGCAGGTGAGGGCAGGCCCTAAGTACCTGAGTCCCGGTTTACCTTTTGATCCTTGTTCTCAACTCCTAGAGACTCAGGTGGGCCCCATCCAGATCCCTCCTTCCTCTGTGTGCCACAAAGCCAAGTTCCTGACACACAGAAACTCAGGGTGGGCTTCGGAGGCTGTAATCTGGCTCCCGGAAGGACACAAAAGTTACGTTTCATGAGGGCCTCCTTGTGGGACAGCAAAAACAGCCGGCTCTGTCCCACATGGGGTTCCTCTGGGCAGGAGGGGTCTGTCTGAGGTGACTTGGAATCAAAGGTGGTTCTGGGCACAGGCAGGATCAGAGCGTCAGACAGGAAGAATTGGACATAGACTCTGTTGGAAGAGACAGATATTTTGTGATGCAGGAATAGTGATCTGGACCCCAAGTGCCCACACCCAAGTGTTTCCTTCCCCTCAGACCCAGGAGGACAGGCATCACTCCAGCACTGACCTGGCCTGCTTCTTCTGGACGAAGCCCGCCATGTCCAGCTCCTTCCAGGAAGGGAAACTGCTCCCGACTTCTCTCTCTACCACCAGCTGGAACTTCTCCACCCGCACCAGGCAGCCTAGATGAAGGAAGCTCTCTATCTCAGAAGAAAGGAACTGTGGGGAAAGCCGTGAGGCAGAGCACCCGGCAGGTCTGTGTCCATCCCAGCCCTGAGCCAATGCCCTCTTCTGACGGGGAGTCCACAGCGGATCGTATCAGCCCCTACGCAACCGCTCCAAGCAGAAACCATTCCACATGCATATACAATCCTGCCCCTGGTTCCATGGGCTAAAGGCCTTTGTTACTCTTTCCCCAAATCTCTAACATGCCTTTTTCTGAGTCTAACCAGTTTTCCCCTCTAGGGCTTCTTCCCTTTTTTGTTTGTTTGTTTTTGAGATAGTTTCTATTACATAGCTCTGGCTGTCCTGGAACTTGCTATGTAGATCAGGCTCACAGAGATCCACCTGCCTCTACTGGGATTAAAGGCATGTGCCACCATGCCAAGCTCCTCGCTATGAATCCTAACAAGTCAAACAAGAGTAGTGTTCTTCCAAATTATGACTGTAGGAAGCAGGAAGGTGCATGTTTAGGAGCCGTGTAGTAGAGATGGATGTCTGGAGTTGTAGCTCTGGCTCCTCTTCTCTCCATGACTCCCAGCCTCTCAAACTTCTCCACCTCGATAGATGCCTCCTCCTGGTCCCCTGGACCCTGAGAACTCTACAGCCCACCCACCCCCCACACCACCTTTCCATCTCTCAACGTCACACCTATAAGCTTTGGGTCAGTGAGGGGCTGCGAATTCTCAGTCAAGGGCATGCAGGGCAGTGAAGCTCTCAGGTCCCGAAGCTGCAGACAACCTTTATGAGATGAAGCCACCAGCACCCCAAGGAGAACCTGCAGGAAAAGAAAAGCCAAGCTACTGGTTATTAAAGAAACAGAGAGGGCTGGATGTAAGCCCAGTACTTAGAAGGCAGAGGCAGAAGGACTACTCCAAATTTGAGGCTGTCTTAGTCCATACTATGAGTTCCAGGCCAGCCAGGGTTCACAGTGAGATCCGTCTCAAAATAAAAATAAAATATAATTCCCCTGAGCATCTACCACGTGTCATGTACTGTTTAAATATTAGTGTAACAAAGACAAGCACTCATACATGTAGGACTAAGAACTAAGTTGCACAATTGAGCACAGTGGTACACGCTTAGAGTCCCAGTAATCAGGAAGCTGAGGTAGCAAGACCTCTGGGAGTTCGAGGCCAGCCTGGGCTACAGCAAGACTGCCTCAGCGGAGAAAACTCAACAACAGAAACACAAAGCAGAACCCCCAGGATTCTATATTCCAAGCTACAGTTTTTGGGTTTGTTTTATGACCTTTATTGAGGGTGTCATGTAACTCATGTGGAGGTCAGAGGCTCTTAAGGGAGTCAGTTCTCTTCTTTCACCATGTAGATTCTGGGACTCAAACTCAGTCACCACTCTTGACACCAAGAGCTTTACCCAAGCCATCTCGCTGACTCTGGGTCTCACTGTTTAACTCTGGCTAGCCTGAAACTGTGGAACCTATGTACCCTGAAACAGAGGGGTTTTTGTTTGTTGTTGTTTGCAACAGGGTCTCACTATGTAGTCCAGGCTGGCCTAACTCACCCACACATTTCTCCCCTCCTAAGCATTAAGATTAAAGGCGTGCAGCACCACACCTAACCCAAGCTATGATTACAAATTGGTGAGAACAGACACTGCAGTCTAATTAGAAAACCAGCACAGCCAAACGACAAAAGCAGCCCGGGTGCACGCCTTTAATCCCAGCACTAGGAGGCAGAGCCAGGCGGATCTCTGTGAGTTCAAGGCTAGCCTGGTCTATAGACAGAGATCCAGGACAGGCACCAAAACTACACAGAGAAACCCTGTCTCGAAAAACAAAAACAAAAACAAAACAAAACAAAACAAAAAAAAGACAAAACAAATGACAAAAGCAAAGAACTAAAACCACCACAACGACAACCAGTGAGCTGAACAGGAAGTGGTCATGAAGACACAAAAAGTAGTCCCAAGCCACCCAAAGTCCCCTTACCTGGGCTGGCTGGAACACACAGGATGGCAGGCAGAGCCAGGACCAGGCTAGGTGGCGATTCAGTTGGCAGCTGGTCAGGTGGGCAGCTTCTGAGAGAGGCAGAAGGGCCTTTGGGTCAAAGGCAGCCCAGGCCCTACGCTGCCCCTCCTCTGCCAGGTCGAGTAAGGTAGGGAAAGAGCAGGGAGTCTGCAGCTGAGTGTACTGTTGGGGAGAAGAAAGAACAGAGTGTGTCCCCTGTGCCAGGTGCCAAGCAGCAGCTGCTGCCAGTCTTTCCCCACATTCTCATACTTTCTGATGGGGACAGTTATGTGGCTCTTCCAGGATCTCACTGTGTGCATGCCGACCGGGGGTGCCACGTGGAATAAGACCATCCCAGGAGGGAGTCAGGAGCTGCAGTGCCAAGCTGGGGTTCCCAGGAGAGGAATGCTTCAGGAACTGGTGGTATCTCAACACATAGGGACACAGCCTTGACCAGGGAGAGAAGGACAGTCACTTCCCCAAGATCTGTCCCTTCCAGGATCCTGCTTCCCCTACAGACAGTCACCCTCCCACGCCCCTCTCCACCCAAGACCTTCAATGTCCACCCTCCTCACTTGCGGGCCAGCTCCTCCAGCGCCTTGGTAGCCCATAAGTATAAGGGAAGTCCTAGCTGACGTTCCCACACGAGTTGCTCATACAAGGAGGCACCATGAACTTTGAAGGATGGCAAAGTCTCAGGCTTAAGAGGAGAAAAGCTCTGAAGAAGAACGGTGCCATGGAGACAGAGTGCTAGAACGGGTCTTGTTGTTCCTCCACCCACTGACTGGAGGAGATGAACATCTCGGAGCTGCAGGAAAACAGAAGAGCAGAGGTAAACGGTTTATGGTATACACCCGGAACCCCAGCACTTGGGGGTAGAGGCAGGAGGCAGGAAGACTGGAAGATTAAGGGCCATCTTCAGCTACACAGAAGCTACTGAGACCTAAATAAAGGACATGATGCTTGGCAGTGGGGGTGAGCGTGTTTAATCTCAGCACTCAGAAGGCAGAGCCAGGCGGATCTCTGTGAGTTCAGGGCCAGTCTGGTCTACAGAGCAAGTCCAGGACAGGCTTCAAAGCTACACAGAGAAACTCTGTCTCGAAAAACAAAACAAGGAAAGCACAAGCCTGTAATTCCAGCACTCCAGAGCAGAGGCAAGTGGATCTCTGTTAAGTTCAGGCCAGCTTGTTTTTGTTTTTGTTTTTGTTTTAAATTTATTTATTTAACAGCATGTATGACTGCAGGCCAGAAGAGGGCACCAGATCTCATTATAGATGGTTGTCAGCCACCATGTGGTTGCTGGGAATTGAACTCAGGACCTCTAGAAGAGCAGTCGGTGCTCTTAACCTCTGAGCTATCTCTCCAGCCCTTGTTTTTGTTTTTTTTAAGATTTATTTATTTATTATGGATACAGTGTTCTGTCTGTACATATCCCTGCAGGCCAGAAGAGGGCACCAGATCTCATTACAGATGGTTGTGAGGCACCATGTGGTTGCTGGGAATTGAACTCAGGACCTTTGGAAGAACAAGCAGTGCTCTTAACCTCTGAGCCCTCTCTCCAGCCCCAGGCCAGCTTGTTTTACAGAGTAAGTTTCAGACCAGCCAGGGCAACACAGTGAGACCCTGACTCAAAACAAACAAATAAAGGAGACAAGAAACTCCCCCAGAGCTGGAGAGATGCTCACACTTACAGAAAGCACCACTCTTGCAGAGCACCTAAGTTCAGTTCCCAGCACTCACTGCGGGTGTGTGTGTGTGTGTCACAACCGCCTAAACTTCCAATCCAGGGGATTTGATGACCTCTCCTGGCCTCTGCAAGACACTATATTCATGTACAAATACTACCCCCACCTCCACACATACAAATACACACAATTAAGAACTAAATCTTTAAACAAATAAATAAGCAAAAAAATAAACAAGAGTCAAGGTAAGACGCCAGCAACCTCATGCAGAGGTGGCGATTGTTCCCACACCCTGAGTCTCACTTTCTATCAAACCTCATTCTCTCTGAGGTCACCCATCATCTCCCGTCAACTCCAGGTTGGATATCTGACATACCTCCAGACGGACCCCTGGTCGAATCACCCGCCTGAGGCCACGGATATGCTGGTATGCCAGGCAGAGAATCAGCTCCCCATCTAGAACGTAGAGGCCGGCAGACTCATTCAACACCTCAGTGACTGTCCCCTGCACAGAGGACAGAGATCCAGTTGGCCACCGTTTCCTTCTTTGACGGCTCACATTTCTTAGCCACAATCTCTAGGATCAGTTCCTTTCACTCACCAAATAATGTAAGACTTTGGAATTCCGGAAAAGACCTTCTTGCCTGCCGCTGTCTTTGGAGTTTGTGCGCTGGGGAAGTGGTATAAGGTCAGCTTCCAAGAAGGTTATGTCCAGCTCCAGCTCTTGTACATAATCTGGTCTCAGCGGTACCAGATCTGAAGATGGAATGGTTGTCCAAATAGAGTAATGGTGACCTCGGGTCTTCGTTACTCGCAATTTGGTCAGTACATAGGTCCTCCCAGGCCGAAGGACTCGGTGCCACACCATCTGGGCAGGAATCTGGCTTGGGCAAAGTTAACATTGTACATAAGACACCAGGCCCCAATGCTGCGCTTCTGCCAAAGGCCCTCCCATCAGTTTGACGCCAAAGACCTTGATTCTCCTCTTACCTCTTCATCGTCTGCTTATTTGTTGTTTGGTTGGGTTTTTGTTGTTTTGTTTTGTTTCAGACAAGGTCTCACACAGCCCAGGCTGGGCTCAAGACCAGTGTTAAACTCTTTTTTTTTTTTTTTTTTTTTTTTTGAGACAGGGTTTCTCTGTAGCTTTGGAGTCTGTCCTGGATCTCGCTCTGTAGACCAGGCTGGCCTCGAACTCACAGAGATCCACCTGCCTGGGCCTCCCGAGTGCTGGGATTACAGGCGTGCGCCACCACCGCCCGGCTCTCATTCCTCTTTAACATGTTTTAAATCACTGGGAAGACAAAAACCTAAGTAATAATATAGAGCGAAATATAACATGTATCAAAAAAATACACATTTAATAAAATCTTCCTTTTAATTTTTTCTTTTATCATACAGGGGAATCAAACCCAGAACTTCGTGCATGCTAGGCAGGCACTCTACCGTTGAGCTACAAGTCCAGCCCTCACAAGGTTGGGAAGAAAAAGTGAGGATGAGGTAGAAAGACCAAGAAGGCTAATGAATGAAGGTAGAGTTGAAGAAAGCCCAGAGAGGAATACTGGCTGATCTCACGTTTTCTTTTCTTTTTTTTTTTTTCTTTTTCTTTTTTAAAGAAATTTAGATTTTTTTTAAACGATTTATTTATTTATTATGTATACAGTGTTCTGTCTGCACATATCCCTGCAGGCCCGAAGAGGGAACCAGATCTCATTACAGATGGTTTTCAGCCACCATGTGGTTGCTGGGAATTGAACTCAGGACCTCTGGAAGAGCAGCCAGTGCTCCTAACCGCTGAGCCATCTCTCCAGCCCTCACATTTTCTTTTTTCAGACTTTTAAAACTTATCAACTTCTGCCCATGGAGGCTAGAGGCATCAGCTTCTCCTGGGGCTGGAGTTACAGGCACTTGTGATGCACCCAAATGCAGGTGCTATAAACAGAACTCAGATCTTCTTTAAGAGGAACGTGTGTTCTTAACCACTGAACCATTTCTCAGCCCTAAGGTTGCTATCTCTTATCTGAAATACAACCAGAAATATCCAAGGTTTTCTAGATTCTAGAGTACCTGCATCTATATTATAAGATGTCTTGTAGATGGAAAGCGATTCTAAACATGAAATCCATTTGTGTTTCCTATGCATCTTATCTATACAGCATGGAGGCAGTAATCTATAGAATATGTTTAGTATGCCTGTGTTTTAACTTGAGTCTATTACATACGCTCAGGTGGTGTCATGTCTTCATTCAGTTTCAGATATTTGAGCATTTAAGATTTCAGATAGGGATGCTCAATCCTGAACCTAAATTCAAGGCCCACCTGAGCCACAAGATGAGCTCAAGGCCAGACTGTGCAACCTGGACTCTGTCTCACAATCTTAAAAATAAATAAACAAAAAGAGCAGAGCTGGGGACACAGCTCAGTGGTAGAACAGTGCCTCGTAAGCACAAAGCCCGAGATTCCAAAACTTGTCCATACTTTAAAAGCTCCAACTCAAGTTTGGCTACCTCACGGTAGTTAACTCTAGCTGTTCTGTGGCAGCACCTAAAGACTACACCATCCACTATTTGCAATACTACGTTATACTGCTGCGTTGCCTGGAGTGTTGCATTTTTAATACTACAATAGTCAGAACACTCGGACAATTAGAATAACTTCTAATGACAGGCAAAGTCCGTTCGTTTGTATGCTACTGTGTCCAGGGAGACATTTCTTCAGACTACAAAGCAGGGTAAGTGATTCAGGTAGAGTCCAGTCCTACCATAGGTCCTGGATTCTGTTTGTTTGTTTGTTTGTTTGAATAAGTTGTTGCTGCTTGTTTTGGTTTTGAGACAGGGCCACACTCTGTAGCCCAGGATGGCCTCAAATTCATGACAATATTCCTGTAGATATACTAGACTTACAGATATGAGCAACCATACCTGGCTTCTAAGCACATTATGGTTTCAAACTTGCTATGTAGCTGAGGATGGCCTTGATTTTTGTTTTGTTTTGTTTTTTGAGACAGAGTTTCTCTGTGTAGCTTTGGTGCCTGCCCTGCATTTCGCTCTGTAGACCAGTCTGGCCTCGAACTCACAGGGATCAAAAGCATGCACCACCACTGCCCAGTCCAGATTTTTGTTTGTTTGTTTGTTTGTTTGTTTAAGATTTATTTATCAAGTTGGGCCGGTGGTAGCACACGCGTTTAATCCCAGCACTCGGGAGGCAGAGGCAGGGGCAGGCAGATCTTTGTGAGTTCAAGGCCAGCCTGGTCTACAGAGTGAGATCCAGGAAAGGTGCAAAGCTACACAGAGAAACCTTACCTCGAAAAACCAAAAAAGATTTATTTATCACATAAACAATGTTCTGCATGCAGGAATAACTGGATGCCAGAAGAGGGCACCAGATCTCATAGATGGTTGTGAACCACCATGGCTGGGAGTTGAACTCAGGACCTCTGGAATAAGCAGGCAGTGCTCTTGACCAGAGCTATCTCTCCAGGCTTTGAACTCCCATGAACTCTCCCATGGCCTGGAACTCCTAATCCTTCCATACTTCCTCAGGCCTGACTTTTACTTTTTTGTGGTTTCCTAGATGGAGTTTCTCTGTGTAACAGCCCTGGCTGTCTTGGAATTCACTTTGCAGACCAGGCTGGCCTCGAACTCACAGAGATCCACCTGCCTCTGCCTCCCAAGTGCTGGGATTAAAGGGGTGCACCACCACGGCCCTCCACTTAAATTTTGTATATATGTGTGCACACAAGCAGACACGTGGAAGTCAGAGAACAACTTGCAGGAACTGGTTTTATCCTTCTACCATGTGAGCTCTGGGGTCAAACTCAAAGTCTTCAGGCTTGGCAACAAGCGTCTTTTCCCAATGAGTCATGTCACCCATCCCTTTACGCATCCTCAGGAACCAGTCCTCTGCGATGCTGAGAGATGGCCTTCTTAACATCTATTTATTATTTTAGTAAGCACATAAAATATGGCTGTGACATTCTCACACGTCTATCAGTACGTAGCTCCTATTCTTCTCCTCATGAAATCCTCCTGGAATCTCCTCCCTCCTCCCCAGGTGCCCTTCCTCTCCAGATGGCCTTCCTTCTACTCTCACGTCCTGTGTCCTATTACCTGACAGGGTGACAGGCCTGTCAGAACCCTAGCACTCGGGAGATGAAACCAGGAAGACCAAGAGTTCAAAGCTACACTAGACCCAGTCTCCACAAACAAATCTAGGTTCCACATATGAGAGACAACATGTAATACCTGTTTTTGTGTACATATGTTTGTATGTACACAGGGGACATGTGTGCTCATCTGTACAAGTGCATGTGGAGGCCAGAGGTTGGTGTCAGAATGTCTTCTTCAATCACTTCTCTATCAGTTTTGTAAAAAAAGATTTGCTTATTTATTTATGTGTATATGAGTGTTTTGCTTGCATTATGTGCACCACATACCTGTGGAGTTCAGAAGAGAGCAATGGATTCCCTGGAACCGGACTTAGAGATGGTTGTCAGCCACCAAGTGGGCGCTGGGAACTGAACCAAGTTCTCTTAACTGCTGAGCCTTCTTTATAGCCCTTCTATCTTATTTTTTGAGACAGAACTGCTCTCTCCGAACCTCAGAGCACAGGAACTTGCTAGACTGGCACCCAGTGAGCTTCTGCCTTCTGTCCGTCTCCACTCCATAGCACTGGGGCACCCAGTGAGCTTCTGCCTTCTGTCCGTCTCCACTCCATAGCACTGGGGCACCCAGTGAGCTTCTGCCTTCTGTCCGTCTCCACTCCATAGCACTGGGGCTAAGGGGGCATGCTGCCACATCCAGCTCCTACATGGGTGCTGGGATCTGAACTAAGGTCCTCATGCTTATATAAAACCACTTTACCCACTAAGTCGTCTCTCTAGCCTCTTTCTTTAGTTTTTCAAGACAGGGTTTCTCTGTGTAGTCCTGCTGTCCTGGAACTCACTCTGTAGACCAGGCTGTCCTTGAACTCAGAGATTTTCCTGCCTCTCTCTCTTGAGTGCTGGGGGTAAAGGCGTGCACCACCACTCAGTATCTCTGTCATTCTTTTTCTTTTTTTCTTTTTTGGTTTTTCAAGACAGGGTTTCTCAGTGAAATAGTTCTGGCTGTCCTGGAACTCACTCTGTAGACCAGGCTGGCCTCGAACTTAGAGATCGGTCTGCTTCTGCCTCCTGAGTACTGGGATTAAAGTCATGTACCACCACCACCTGGCCTGTCATTCTTTTTAATAATTTATTTATTTCAATTTTGTGTGTATGGGTGTTTTCCACACATGCACGTCTGTGTACTATCTGCATGCAGTGCTCAAACTGAATCCTTTGGAACTGGAATTATAAACCACTGTGAGGTGTCATGTGGGTTCTGGGAACCAAACTTAGGTCCTCTGGGAATCAAACTTGCTGAGCCATCTCTTTAGCCCCTCTCCTTTTTTCTTTTAAACAAGGATCACTATTGTAGCCTTGGATGACCTGGAACTTGCTATGTAGATCAGGCTGTCCTCAAACTCAGTGATCTGCCTATCTCTGCCTCCCAAATGTAAGGATTAAAAGCATGAGCCCCCAAATCCACATCCATCTTTCTTCTGTGTGTGTAGGTGACATGTGGGCAGATGTACCTGTGCCCGTTCACATGGACGTCAAAAACAATCTCAGGGGTCATTTCTCAGAAAGTCTTCTACCCCTTGAGGCAGGCCTCTCGCTGGTCTGGAACTTCCACAAAAAGGCTAGGCTAGCAGGTTCCAGGGCTCTGCCCACCTCTACTTCCCATTTCACTGTCACTGGGATTACAGGCCATGCTTCTGTGGCCAGCTTCTTACATGAGGATCAAACTCATGCTTGGAGGGAAAGTCCTTTACTAAGCCATCGCCTCAGCTCTGTCTTCCTTCTCTCCCATCATCCCTTCCTTGCCTGCCTTTAGACCCCTTCCTTCTTCCACAGTTCCTACTTTAGTATTACTAATGCAGATACTACACAGAGGAAATGTGACGTCTGTCCTTCCGCTGTCCTTCTGCGTCGGGCTTACTCCCGGTACTATGTGGCTGTCCCTATGTTGTTCTCTTGCTCTAACACCCCTTCTACTCCCACAGGCCAGACTTGACCCTACTCCTCACCTGTACAATGACGGACACCTGGCTGCCAGCTTGGCTCTCAGCTTGGGATAATTCACCAAGTGTCAGGACGAAGTATCTTTTGTTCTGAGTTATCACCAGGGCACTCAGACGGACCAGTTTCCCAGCCAGATTTGGCTCCTTTACTTTGTGCTTCTTTCTAAGGAAAGAAGAAAAAAGACATTTTCATTTCTCCCTTTTTCCTCTATACAAGTCTTCCCTTCCACTGTGAAGAACAATCTTGTAGCAATGTAAAATGTCCATAATTCAAAGCTATTATCTAAAACCTTTCCAACCCCTCTTGCCCTCAGACAAGGTATATTTCCTCAGGAGTCAGTTTTCTGCTGGGAAAAGTGCCAAGGATGAGGTCTGGATTTTGATCCAGGGAACAACATGGTGGAAGGAGAACCATCTCCCACAAATTGTTCTCTGACCTCTGTGTAACTGTGTGTTATAAAGGGAGGTTATACACACACACACACACACACACACACACACACACACACACACACACGCGCGCGCGCACGCACGCACGCACGCAAGTGCAAAGAATCCTCTTGGGGATCAGGGAGATAGCACTTGTCTGACTTCTAAGCACAAGTTCTATTCCTAGAACTTAAAAAATAAGCGTTTTGAAGCCAGGCAGTGGTGGCGCACGCCTTTAATCCCAGCACTCGGGAGGCAGAGGCAGGCGGATCTCTGTGAGTTCGAGGCCAGCCTGGGCTACAGAGTGAGTTCCAGGAAAGGCGCAAAGCTACACAGAGAAACCCTGTCTTGAAAAAAAAAAAAAAAGAAAAAAAAGAAAAATAAGCGTTTTGGCCTAATCTCTGTGGTGGGAGATGAAGACAGGTAGGTCTAAATGGCCAGCCAACCTAACTTACAGGCCAGCTGGAGACCCTATCTCCAAAACTAAGAAGGCCGACAGTGTCTGAGGAATGGCACCTGAGGATGTCCTCTGACCAGCACGTGCACGTGTGCACACACATACACTAAAAGGACTTCTTGGGTTTCTTTTCTTTTGAAAAAAAAAAAAAATTATCTTATCTCATATGTATGAATGTTTTCCCTGAATGTATATCTGTGTACCACGTGCATGCCTGCTGCACAGGAAGGCCAATGAGGGTGCTGGATCCCCTGGAACTGGAAATACAGATGGTTGTGAACCATGAGAGTGCCAGGAATCAAACCCAGGTCCTCTGAAAGAGCAGACAGTGCTCTTAACCACTGGGCCATCTCTACAGCCTATTTTTCCCCATCTTTTGATAAGGGAACTCACACTGAGGCCCAGGCTGACCTGGAACTCACTAAATAGGCAGCAGGCTTCCTGCTTCAGTGTCCTAAGTGCTGGGATTACGGAGGTGAGCCACAACCAGTTCAGAGCCTTCCTCATGACTTACTTTTTTTTTTTTTTAAAGTTATTTATTTTTATTTTATGTGTATCGGTGTTTGCCTGTGTGAGGGTGTCAGATAACATATGAAGGTGTCAGATCTTGGAGTTACAGACAGTTGTGAGCTGCCATGTGGGTGCTGGGAATTGAACCCAGGTCCTCTGGAAGAGTAGTCAGTGCTCTTAGCCACTGAGCCATCTCTCCAGTCCCTCCTCATGACTTTCTTGACATTCAAACCCCCATCACTCCCTTGTTCCACCTATGTTACTGTCAAACGTCTTTTTCCCAACAGAAGTACCATCATCCTCTGGGTTTCACAACAGTCCTTTCTTCCTTCAGAGTGGAAATTACCTGTATCTGAGCAGGTAGGACGCCTTTTCTGGGTAGAGGACAGGGATAGGCGCGAGAGGGCCAAGACGGATAGGCAAAGGAAATACTGGCACGGGGGTACCCCACAGCTCCAAGTGCCCTTCCCCCAAGGAATTCTTCTTGGCAGGAGGGAGGTAACTCCAACTGGGGAACAGGAAGAGATGGCCCAACCAAGAAAGGTCTAGATCTGTAAGCTGGAAAAGATCAAAGCCACAGGTTAGCAGGGCCTTAGCAGCTGGTGTACCACTCCTGCTCATACTGGAGGCAGCGGGTCCCTTCTTCCGCTCACCTCACAGTCCACGATTCCAGTGTTATCTCTCACACACAGGCTTCCACTCCTGCACTCCTGTTCCACATCCTCAGACAGGTTTAGTAGTGTCCCTAAAAGTAACAGCGGCTTCCGGGGCAGGACACTGCCCCCTGGCCCAGCTCCCTGGGACCAAGCCTGGTGAGCATGGCCGCTCTGGGACAAGTGGCTGCGGCATGGCAGACGCTGGTGGGTCTTGAGGTTCTGTACCGAGACAAAGCTGGAAAGAAAGAAAGCAGTTCTGCACATCAGTTACGTCTAAAGAACTCTCAACCTGGACACACGCCTAGGAGTCCAAGTAGGGCTGAAGGAGAGCAGGGACTAGGGCATGTTTGACTAAAGAGCCTATGAAATTAAGGACGAGGTTTAGATCTACAGGTTAGGCAATGCCTCTAAGGGAAATGGGAAGAGAGCCTATGATAAATAGCTCCACAACAAGGGATCAAGAGACATGAAGTAGACTGTGCAGCAGTCTGAGGAAGTAAGTGTGCATGGAGGATTCCACTAAAGATTCCACACACAGGAGCTGAAGCAACGGCTTAGCAGTTAAGAGCACTGTCTACAGGCATGCTGCTGGTGGAGCACACATTTAATTCCAGCACTCAGAAGGCAGAGACAGGTGGATCTTTTGAGTTCCAGGCTAGCCTAGTCTGCAGAGTGAGTTCCAGGAGAGCCAGGACCACACAGAGAAACCCAAACCCTGTTTCAAAACAAACCAAACAAACAAAAAAGCACTGTTTGCTCTTCCGGAAGACCTAGATTCCATTCCCAGCATCCACACGGTGGCTCACAACTGTGTGTAACTCCAGTCCCAGGGCATCTGATGCCCTCTTCTGGCCTCCATGGTCACCAGGGACACATGTGGTGCACAGACATACACACAGGTAAAACACTCACATATGTAAAATAGCTTTAACGTAAAAAAGAAAAGAATTTAAAAAGATATAGAGGTATGCTGTTATATGAATAAACTGGTACGAGTCTACTGAAAACAATATGCAAATAGATACTGAGATTGTACGGATCAGCATCTCCCTTCAGGTTGATTACTTTTGAAGAGATAAGGGAGAATCAGATCAAAACAGACTTATCAGGAGAGCTCATTAAACTTCTTTACATCTTACAAGAAAGAGCGAAGCAGCCAGGCAGTGGTGGCGCACGCCTTTAATCCCAGCACTTGGGACGCAGAGGCAGGTGGATCTCTGTGAGTTCGAGGCCAGCCTGGTCTACAAAGCGAGTTCCAGGAAAGGCGCAAAACTACACAGAGAAACCCTGTCTTGAAAAACCAAAAAAAAAAAAAAAAAGAGCAAAGCAAATATGACAAAATGCTAAGAATTTTTAAGGTAGGCAGTATATCCATGGCTATACGGGATACTGTTGCACACTCCACATCAGCTGAATCACTTTCTACTCCCACTCTCCTTCTCTACAGATGTAGCTTAAGCCAAGTTAGGAGAACTTCAGGAAAAAAAGCTGAATGGAGAATAGGAAAACCCTGCAAATGAGGGTGTTTGGACTGCCTGCCTTTCCACACACTCTTATATCCTTCTCAACACCAATTCAACCACTCACCAAGCCCACCCCACCCTACCTGTAGTTCAGGGGCAGCGTAAAATCCTGGTTCTCCCTCTGGGACAGCCACGTCTCCTTCACACAATCGATTACTGACTGAGTCAACTGTTTATTAGGCTCCTTGCCAGCTGGGGAAAGGGTTGCTTGAATGAAGGTCTGGGCAGCCTCAAGCCAAGCTTGCTCCTGAGGAAAGTGAATCTAGTTAAAACTGGGTCTTCAAGAACATCCTGCCCAACAGTGGATTTTTGGGAAATGAAGAATTAGAATAAAATAAATCGCCAGGTGATAGTGGCATACACCTTTAATCCCAGCACTTAGGTGGCAGAGACAGGAAGATCTCTGTGAGTTTGAGGTTAGCCTGGTCTACATAGTGCATTCCAGGACAGTCAGGGCTACACAGAGAAACCCTGTCTCAAAAAACAAACAAACAAACAAACAAACAAACAAATAAATCCAGATTATCAAAGGTTGAATGTTTACAACCTGAAGAAGTTTTAAAAGTTAGTCCAAAACTGAAGGTAATTACATGGAAAAGAGCGCTTGCTATAGTAAGTGCAGCCAGAGACAAACAGGTGGCCACTTAGCTTGAGTTTGTCTCCTCTAACAAACGTATACTTATCCTTAAAATGCTCACTTGAAATACAGATTCCTGGCCGGGCGGTGGTGGCGCACGCCTTTAATCCCAGCACCTGGGAGGCAGAGGCAGGCGGATCTCTGTGAGTTCGAGGCCAGCCTGGTCTCCAAAGCGAGTTCCAGGAAAGGCGCAAAGCTACACAGAGAAACCCTGTCTCGAAAAAACCAAAAAAAAAATAAAAATAAAAAAAAATAATACAGATTCCTGGGGGCTGGAGAGATGGCTCAGCGGTTAAGTCTTCCAGAGGACCCATGTTCAATTCCCAGCACCCACATGGCAGCTCACAACTGTCTGTAACTCCAGATCCAGATCTGATGCCTTCTGCTGGCCTCTGTGGACACTGTAGGCACATGGTGCACAGACATACATGCAGGCAAAACATCCATATGAATTTTTAAAAAAGGAAGGAAGGAAGGAAGGAAGGAAGGAAGGAAGCAAGGAAGGAGGAAAGATTTCTCTGTGGCCCTTTCTCTGGCCATCCCAGGTCAACTGCCACTCTGACCACAGAGCTTCCATAGTACCTTGTACACACGTCTACTACATAGCACTGGCCCCATGGTTAGGGTTATTCCATCTTACATGGAGTCAGTAACCTGAAAAGTAAAAATGACAAAAATTGCTTTCAAAAGTCCACGCCTTTAATCCCAGCACTAGGGAGGTAGAGGTAGGCAGATCTCTGTGTTCAAAGATAGCCTTGTCTACAGAGCGAGTTCCAGGACAGCCAAGGCTACACAGAGAAACCTTTTGGTTTGATTATTTTGGTTTGGATTTGTGTCTTCATATTTCTGTCTTCAGACAGAGACAAAGAATATGAAGTTGAGTGGGTAGGATCTAGGAGGAGTTGACAGAGAAAAAAGATCAAAATATATTACATGAAAAAAAATTTAAGTCTATAAAAAAAAAAATCACATCACTGCTCTTAATATGTGAATATGTCTAATAGAAGACAAGGACATAGGCAAAGGCTAATTTATTTACTTACACTAAAAATGTTCATTTTATATGTATGGATGTTTTGCCTGCATGAATGCCTGGTGTCCATCCCATCTCCTGGAACTGGGGTTAAGGATGGGTGTGAACCAAATGGGTGCCAGGAACTGAAGCTGTATCCTGCAGCCTCTGGAAGAACAGCCAGTACTCTTAACTGCTGAGCCATCTCTCCAGCCCCTATTGTTTTTGTTTTTTGTTTTTGTTTTTTTTTTTTTTTGAGACAAGGTCTTGCTATGTAATCCTGATTGGCCTATAACCCAATATATAGACCAAATTGGCCTTAAAATCACAAAAATTCACCTGCCTCTGCCTCCTAAATGCTGGGACTACAGGCATGTACCATCATGCCTGTATTAGGACTCTGTGTATGTGTGTGTGTGTGTGTATTTTTTTGTTTGTTTTTTTGAGACAGGGTATCTCTGTGTAGCCCTGGCTGTCCTGGAAATCGTTCTGTAGACCAGACTGGTCTCAAACTCAGAGATCTGCCTGCCTCTGCCTCCAAGTGCTAGGATTAAAAGCATGTACCACCACTCTCCAGAAGGTTATAGTTTTTAATTATTCTATTTTTTTTAATCAAGCATAAGCACTTGAGTCCCTGTAAACTAAATATATACAAGCTATAACCCTACTCAATTTGACTCGTTTTGTCTGTCCAGCTAGTTCTAACCATCACAGCTCTATCTCTGGCCCTCCAAAGGCCTCTCTATTAACCTCTGGTTAGTATTCCACATTCAGCCCTTCTATAGCACCCTGGAAAACTACTTTCAATGCTCTAAATTATTTCAATGCTCAGCATTCTTGTGTTTTCACTACGGCAAACATTCTCTTTGCTTTCATGTTCAGTGTTAGACAGTGGACCAATCCATTATCCAGATACACTTGATCAACATAACCAAAGCCTAGAAGTACACTGTTTTCTTTCAGGTTTGTTTTTTTCTTTTTCTGTTGTCGCTATTTCTCTGATGTCCTATCCATTGTGTGACACACTGAAAACCTGTTTCTCAAAGTAGTAACACTGTCTCAAAGTGAAATCAAGTTTGGTTTTATTTATTATTTGTTTGTTTGGTTTCTCTGTGTAGCCCTTACAGTCCTGGAACTCCCTCAGTAGACCAGGCTGGCCTCAAACTGACAGAGATCCACCTGCCTCTGCCGGGATCAAAGGTGTACTGCCACCACCGCCTGGGGTCAGTGTGGTGACACTCCCCTTTAATCCCAGCACTCAGGATATAGAGGCAGGTGGATCTTTGTGAGTTCAAGGCCAGCATGGTCTATGGAGTGAGTTTCAGGGTAGCCAGGGCTAAGTAGAGAGACGCTGGTCCCCACCCCCTTCAAATAAAGGCCAGGGGTGTGATTTCTGGACCTTGATCTCCAAAGACAGGACTCTAATGGTAATGAGGAGGTAGTTCTAACTCCTGCAGAACTAACTGAAAGGCTGGGACAGACCTTTTGAGGAAGCTCACTTAAGAACAAATAATAAATGGGCCAGTGAGATGGCTTAGCAGTAAAGATACTTGGAGTGCAAACCTGATTACTAGAGTTCGATCTCTGAAACCGGTATAAAAGTGAAATAGAAACAACTCCACAAAGCTGTCCTCTGAACTCTGTCAGCTGTGGCACATATGCCCTACACACACACACACACACACACACACAGCATGAAAGAGGTCCCGTGGGCTTTGGTTTGGGGTGGTGTAACAAACACAAAGGCCAAGTGTGAGGTGTAGGAGTGCTGTGATGCAGAGTGCCCTGGAGGCCGAGGCTTGTCACGGCTACCCTAGTGGATTACACAGCAAGCACCAGGGTCACGTGATGTTAACATGACACTGTCTTAAAACACCCACCAACTGAAGGGACACTAGCCCACTTGAGCAGGTGGCTCTGGCAGGCCTTGCCCTTCTCCCCCATCCCCTCTGCCTTGCTAAAAACCGTTAGATTATATTCCCAAAGCTAGCCACCAAGGTCTGTCTCCTTATTTGGCCACTTCCTCCTCCTGAGGCAGATGACCAAGGTCCAGCTATTAAAGTATTTAAGTCCAGCAATCAGAAGCCCCTTTGGCTCACCTAATTAACACACTCAATTAAAATTAAACACCTTATCCTAACATGGGGTTTCCCATTTTACCTTTACAAACCTCCATTTGCCTATGGGCAACATTTGTCTCCTCTCTATCCAGAGGCAGTCCGTTGTCCCTCTAGGACAAATACTCCTGCCCCTTTTCCCTTGTCCCCTTGCCTTCTGCCTCGTTCCCTATCTCCTCCTTTACCACCGTATCCTAACCCATTCTAACAGACCGCCCCTTCTTCTCCACTTAAAAAAAATGACACCTGCAAGGTCATTTGCTGCTGTTTCTCAGCCTGAGGTCAGAAAGCAGACACTTTAAAGTTTCTTCTCACTGAGTAAAGGATCTCTGCGAAAACTGGTATTTGGGTGTGGTTTATGCCTACTCCGGGGTCCAGGAAGGAGCTCCTGTTGTGAAGGGGTTTCCTTCACCAACAACTACCAAGAAAGTGCCTGCTCAACAAGACAAGACAGTTCGCTATTCGTTCTGACCCCTCCACCTCCACCCAAATGGAATTAAGTTTTTCAAAAGACATCTGCTCTAACTCTTGCTTATCAACATGGCTCTGCTGCCTAGTAACGATGCTCTTCCAATGCTTTCCCGCCTAGCTAACTCCTACACGAACCTCAGGAGTGGGATGTTTCTCCTTTCCCATCCAGATACGTCAAGGGGTTCCTGGAGCCACACACAGCCCCACAACCTGCTGCCAGTCTCCCAGAGTAGGTGGGCGGAGTAGTGTTCCGGGCTCAGACCGTGGTGGAACCACCGGCCTGAAAAGCCCCTGCTCCCCAGGCCGCGACCACAGACAGCAGGTGGAAGGAGTACAGGAAGAAAGGAAATCCGGAACAAGGTGGAAAAACAAAACAAAAAACCCACGAGAATCACACAAACAGCACTCACGGAGGCAGATGCCTGCGCACGGCAAGCAGCCATGACGAGCCCAAACCCCTACCCTGAAGAACGCGGGAACGCTGGCCGCAAGGGCTCACGGGAGGGAACCTGTGACGTCACGGAGCAGCCCTGGCTCCGCCCCAGCATCCACCTGTGGTCGGCCCCGCCCCGCCCCTTTTGCCTGGACTTCAGTCTAAGGCGCACACTGACCTTGAATTTGTAGCGATCCTTCCGCTTCTGCCCAACAGCAGGAATTGCAGCTGTGCATCACCGACCTGACCTACTGTTTCCCTTCTATAGTCAGGCTTCTAGTGTTTCTTGAGAAGTGGGGCCCGGAGAGCACAGGAGCGCACAATCCACTTGGCTCCTAACATCTTGCAGTGTCCCTAATTTTACCAGGCAGAGAAAGTGCATCTTAAAAGTAGCCACAGGCTAGATAGGGTGGCACTCGCCTTTAATCCTAGCGCTCAGGAGGCAGGAGCAGGTGTATATCTGTGAGTTCGAGGCCAACCTGGTCTTCAGAGCGAGTTTCAGGATAACTAATTCTGTTACACAGAAAAATGCTGTCTCGGGGAAAAAAAAGAAAAGAAAAGAAAAAAAAGTAGCCACAGGCTCGTATGCAGAGGCAGGGGTATCTGAGTTTCAGCCCAGCTTGCTCTACATAGTTCCAAGCCAACCAGAACTATG
The DNA here is from genome assembly GCF_949786415.1 of Peromyscus eremicus. Taxonomy (NCBI): domain Eukaryota; kingdom Metazoa; phylum Chordata; class Mammalia; order Rodentia; family Cricetidae; genus Peromyscus; species Peromyscus eremicus. The sequence goes on along the minus strand of NC_081423.1, from coordinate 52,158,748 downwards.
AAGTTGGGAAAGGGGGAGGGAGCAGACATGGGACACCCATTCACATAGGTGTTGTGGACTTAACTCATTGATGCTTTTTCCCTTACCTGTCAGCTCCAACTGGAGTCTTATTCTATTTATTTATTTATTTATTTTTATTTATTTATTTTTTGGTGAGATGGCTCAGCCGTTAACGGCTAGCCTCACAACCAAAAATATTTATTTTTAATTCCAATTTATCCGGTTTGTGACAATGTGCCCTACAACTTGGGATTCACCTTTGATGATTCACAGATAGAAAGGTTGGATTTCTGCTACAATAATCACAGGAAGTAATACTGGATCTTCTCCCACCATTCCATTAGCGTGACTTAAATTTTGGGTTACTTTTTTTGTTTGGTTTTTGGTTTTTGTTTTTTTTTCCCAGACAGGGTTTCTCTGTGGTGTTTTGGTGCCTGTCCTGGATCTCGATTTGTAGACCAGGCTGATCTCGAACTCACAGAGATCCGCCTGCTTCTGCCTGGGATTAAAGGCATGCGCCACTACTGCCTGGCTTGGGTTGCTTTTATATGGTGGGACAGGTCAGAAGCAGCAAGGGTAAAAACAACACTCCATGCTCCAGCTCCAGAAATGTGAGGGGTTCCTTTACCCTTTAGTGAGGTCCACTCAGATAAGACTGGGTCCTTCACTTTATCCCAGAAAAGAATCCCAATAAAGAAACAGAGTTAAAAGAAGAAGAAGAAGAAGAAGAAGAAGAAGAAGAAGAAGAAGAAGAAGAAACAGAGTTAGTCTTTGTTCTTTGTGTTTGTTTCCTAAGACTTCATGTTGGTACTGGAGAGAAGTCTGAACAGTTAAGGGCACATAGCTCTTACAGAGGACCCACGTCAGTTCTCAGCACCCTGTCCAGTGGCTCACAACTGCCTGTAGCTCTTGCTCCAGGGCATCTGGCCTCTGAGGGTGGCTGCATACCCAGTTCACAAGTTCATGGGGGGGGGGGGCTGTGGTAGAACAGCAAGCCCTCTTAACCACTGAGCCAGCCCAATGAACCCAGCCACAGGAATTTTAACAACCTTTTACCATCACACACACTAGTCCTAGATTTTATCATCCACAAACATTTCATGACTTCCTCTGACCCTTTGCAACACCCTAAACCTTTTGATATCATCCTTATTGTTCCCTTTCCATGTTGGAAAAAACTACTCATTTCACCTTAGGGCAAAACCTTTTTTCCTGTTTTTTACATGTTGTTTGTTTCTTGCTTTTGAGATAGGGTTTCATGTAGCCCAGGCTTACTAAAACTCAATATAGCCAAGAATGACCTTGAATTTCTGATCCTCCTGTCTCTACTTTCCAAGTGTTAGGACTACAGGTGTGAGTCACTGTGCCTGGTCAACATTTTATCACACAAAAATCCTTCCTTATTCAAAAGAAATATTCTCGTATCCATATATGTTATATTATAAATGTATTCTCACATCCTTTATATGCATATAGAGACAAAGTCTTTACAATCAGAAGACAGCAATGTAAACAAATTTACCAGTTTAATAAAAGAGAGGAAGCTAAATTACATTTACAAAGTTTGTAAGAAACTAAAATTATCTGTTTAAATATGGCCTAACAATAACGTTTTTGTCTGTTGCAGGTCTTAGGCAGCCTTTATTGTTATTAGGGTCTTTTAAAGGGGTCTTTTGTGTACTTCCTCTCAGGTTTCCCGTGAGCCTGAATGTCTCAGAATGTTGCATTCCAGCATAATCAAGGCGACATAAGTTCTAAAATTAAATGACCTTGGAAAACCTACTTATCTTCTATAAACAAGAAGGCAGAAGGGAGAGAAAAAACAAAGAGAACCAAACAGTTGTACATTTTCACTTTTTAAACATAGTTTTAAAGAAGGAGTGGAGGCAGGGAATAATAAATGGTTACTTTCTCCAAGATCATTGAAGAGGAGGAGAGGACAGGAGAACAAGGGCAAGAGGAAGGTCAAGCGTTCAGGCCGAACAGGAAGAGACAGACTGTTGAGTTAGTGATGTTGGACTTGTAACCCTCCTGGCAAAAGTGAAGACGCTCTATAAAGAGACAGGTGGACCTCTCACTGGTTATGAAACTGTTGAGACAATGGTCCATGAGGAGCGGGAATGTCCCCCAAGAATTTTATAACTTCTTAGACCACCTTGCAGGAGAGACTAGTGCTGAAACGGTGATGGATAAGAGATGTGTGAGACACACCTTAATCAGAACCACTTGGTTATGCATACCTCTGTCCCTCTATTCAAATCTAAATTTTAGCCAGGCGGTAGAGGCCAGCCTGGCCAGCCTGGTTTGCAGAGTGAGTTCCAGGACAGCCAGGGCTACTCTGTCTCAAAAAAAAAAAAAAAAAAAAAAAAAAAAAAAAAAAGAAGAAGAAGAAGAAGAGAGGAAAAAAAAAAAAAGAATTGCCAGGACCCAAGCTTTGACCCTAAAAAAATCCAGCAACAGGCTAGGCCAGAGCATTTGTCTTCTTTATAACATTTATTTTCACTTAGATGGGTTGTGACAGACAGATTAAATGGTAGCTGATGGTAGAGATCAGAGTCCCACAGAGGGGACATTTCTGCTGTGGGAGTGTGTATGAGGGCCTGTTTGGGGTTGGGTTTTTGTTTTTGTTTTTGTTTTTTGGGGGGGGTTAGGTTTTTCTATGTATATATGTGTTTTTATGCTTGCATGTGCTCCACAGTGCCTGCAAGGTGAGAAGAGGGCATCAGATCCCTAGGAGCTGTGATGACAGATGGCTGTCAGCCGTCATCAGGGTCTCGGGAATCCAGCCTGGCTCCTCTGCAAGAGCAATAAGAACTCCTAATGGCTGAGCCATCTCTCCCTCTGAAAGGCTGAGCCATCATCTCTCCAGCCAGGCCAGATGTTCTTATGAAACAAAATGAATGATTTGTGTTTGAGGATCTGAGGAGCAGACCTGGGAGACCTTCTTTTTTTTCGGGTGGGGTGGGGTGGGGTGTAAAGGCCTCATGTAACCCAGGCTGGCCAGGTGCCATTACATCCAGCTAGGCCAACCTTTGAGCATTTTCCCAGTGGTGAACCTGAAAGAATCGAATGCCCAAGACTATTTCTGGTCCTACTGAAGTACATCAAGCCTGGAGTGGATGGACAGCTTGTTTGTTTGCAAAGGACCTGAGACAACACTCAAAGCTGGGCTGTCCCCTTTGGCTTGTAAACATGGGTTTTACTCTGGAGCCACCTACAGGCCAGAGTGTCCAGTTGGTCAGGTACACTGACCTCAAAGGAAGACTCCCTCCCAAATTGAAATCTGGTCACGGATTGGACATGAGGGTGGGGGGTGGGAGGACGAGGGGGATGACTCACTTCCTGGAGAAGTGAGCACTTAGTCACCTGTGAGCCTCTTGGATCAGAAATTCTGGCCAGGAGGGGAGCAGCAGGCATAAGTGCTGAAGGAGAAAGAGGGATGTCGGGGGAAGGGGAGAGACACACGGCGCATGTGGGTTTACTTTGGAAGAGCGCACATTTTTCTCTGCTTCTTGGCTGTGGTTGCAAGGTGACCAGATGCTTCATGCTCTTGCTGGCTGTCATACCTGCTCTCACATTTGATCTCCATGATAGACGTACCCCCAAATTTAAACCCAAATAACCTCTTTCTTCTGTAACTGGCTTTTGTCAGCTCTTTTGTAATAGTGATAGGAAATCTAATAGAGCTGATAATTGAATTCAGGGCACAGCACTTGACTAGCACCTGCAAAGCTCGACATCAGTGTTTCTTAACCTGTGGGTCGCAACCCCTTTGGGCTGAAGGGCTCTTTCACAGGGGTCGCCCAAGACCATCATAAAACAGATATCCACATTATGGTTCATAACAGTAGCAAAATTGCAGTTTGAAGTAGAAGTGAAATAATTGTATGGTTGGGGGTCACCACAACATGAGGAACTGTAGTAAAGAGTTGCAGCGTTAGGAAGGTTGAGAACCAATTTCCAGTACTACAGAAATGTAAGAGAGGAAAACAAAACAAAACAAAACAAAACAAACCTCTTGCTGTGTTCCCGAGTTCATTCATTAACGAAAAAAACTGAAAGCAATGAGAGAGAAGGGAGATGACAAAAAGGATATTAGACATTCAAAAAGCTTCTTACGCTGGGCAGTGGTGGTGTACCCCTTTAATCCCAGCACCCGGGAGGCAGAGACAGGTGGATCCCTGTGTTTTCGAGGCCAGCCTGGTCTACAGAGCGAGATCCAGGATAGGCACCAAAACTACACAGAGAAACCCTGTCTCAAAAAACAACAACAACAAAAGCTTCTCACTCAGATTCCTGAGTTCAAAGTATTTGTCATAATTGAAGGGACAAGGAAGTCGGAGATGAGGAATTGAATGAATGTGCTTTCATAAGAGTTATTTCAAGTTCGAGGTGTTTTCTTTTTTCGAGTTCTTTTGAGATAGGGCCGCACTATGCAGCTCTGGCTGGCCTGGAACTCGCTACGTAGACCAGGCTAGTCTCCAACTCAAAGAGCTCCCTCCTTCTGTCTCTGTCTTTGCCTCCGCGGTGCTGGGATTAAAGAAATCTGAGTTATAAAGAACCCGGGAAAGGCCCAGCCCACAGGAGGGGGTGGCGGCACCGCCCACAGCGGGGGCGTGGTCACTCAGTCCGGCGCAAGTCCGGTCTTCGCTGGTGGCGCTCGTGGATGACGTAGCAGCGCGCCAAGATTCGCGGAGTTGTGGCGCTGCGTGGACCGCTTCACGTGAGTAGGACTCGCGCGTGCTTCCCCGAGTTGCTCGTTGGTGCAGCTCCATGGCTCACACGCTCAAGCCTGATCCAGGCTGTATCGGGTTCCCCGCCAGGCCGGGCTGGGTCCTCCTGGGCCCGCGTGCCTGAGCTAGAGCATCCGTCCGCTGGAGCGCGTGTTCTACAGACATTCGGTGTAGGTGGACGACAGGATTGAAACAGCCTCCCGTCACGGCCCCGTTCACTCATTCAGTCATCCATTCATTCAGTCAGTCATCCATTCATCACCAAGTGTGTCCATCAGGACACTAGTCGTTGGGAATATAGCCCCGAAATAAAATCCTGTACCGTTATTCCTGGAGCTTATATTTCGCTGGGAATGATAGATAGAATCTTAATAAAGTAACTCCAGAGGGATGGAGATGTAGCTCGTAGAATGTTTATCTGGCATGGATGGGGCCCTGGGTTCGATTCCCACGACCTCATTAACCGGGGGTTGTGAAGAACACCTAAAGTTATAGCACTCGAGAGGTTTTGGGAGCAGAAGGATTAGAAATTCAAGGCCATCCTCAGTTACACAGTGAGTTAGAGGTCAGCCTGGGCCAAATGAAACCCTGTTTTGTCGTTGTTGCCAATTGTTTAAAAAAAATTTTTTTCAGAAGACTGAGTAGGAGGAGGAAACAGGTGTGGTAGGGATAAAAGGTTCATTCATTCAACAACTTGTTTGGTTGGTTGGTTTTGCTTTTTTGAGACAGGGTCTCTTTATACAACCCTGGCTGGCTTGGAACTCAGAGATTCACCTTCCCCTGCCACCTGAGTGCTGGGTGGGATTCAGGGTCCGTGCCATCACCTTGCCCGGCAGTGGCAAGTGTTTATCCATTAAGCCATCTCACCAGCCTCGAAATCAGGGTCTTCCTGCTAGCTTATGGCAGATAGGATGTGGTTGTGTAGTAGTGGAACTGTTCAGGAATCCAGTGATCTGGATCTATAATCCCAGCATTTGAAGGAAGTGGCAAGAAGATTGAGTTCCAGGCCAGCCTGGGACTGTATAATAACCTGACTTTGACTCAGAAAACAAACAGCAGTAACCAAGAAACCAATACGTTCATCAGTCCAGCCAAGTGGTGATGGTGACTTGGACTGCTGAGGTAGTAGACATGAAAAGGCCAGAGATTTAAGGTGTATTTGGAAGTAGATGTGTTGGCAGATGGAGTCTGGAGAGGCTGAGGGAAAAGGACTATTAAAGTTGGCTTACTTTTTACTTTTTGTAGTTCTGAGGATTGAACCTCAGGCCTTGCATGTGCTAGGCAAGTGCTTTATCACTGAATCCAGAGCCTACACATTCAGCTGAGCAACTGTTTGGATGGTAGTCGTGTTCCCTGGATGTGGAGGACTAGAGGAACAGCAGATCTTCCTGATTGGGGGTGCCAGAAGTACTCCAGTTACTTTAAGCTTCCAGCTCCCTCCAGCTCCCTTCCCATGAGCTCAGTAAACTATTATTCCTCTTGAAAAACAACAACAAAAAAAAAAAATACAAGAGGGAAGAGGAGAGATAAGTCTGTTATAACCTAGGCTGTCCTCAAACTCACTGTGTAGTTGAGGATAACCTTGAGCTCAGGATCTTCCTGCCTCCACATACCATGTGCTGGGATTACAGGTATGTGCCACTTTGCCCAGTTTATGTGGTCCTGGAAATCAAACCACACAGGGCTTCATGTATGGTAGATAAACATTTTATTGAGTTAAATCCTCAGCCCCAGTTGGCTATATTTATGACACACTTATATGTAGATGTGATGGTATTTAAGTATACCAATCTGGAGTTTTAAAGAGAGTCACTGTTGGGAAAAGTTATAGAATATTTTGGCAAATATTAGTTTGGATGCTATCAAATTGGTGTTTTTAGTTGAAAACAGTAGCCAGGTGGTGGCAGCGGCGGCGGCAGTGTTGGTGGACACCTTTAATCCTGGCACTTGGGAGGCAGAGGCAGGGGCAGGGGCAGGGGCAGGGGCAGGCGCAGGCGTATCTCAAGTGATTTTGAGGCCAGCCTAGCCTCAAAGCGAGTTCCAGGACAGCCAGGACTGTTATACTGAGAAACCCTGTCTCAATAAACAAAAACAAACAAACAAACAAAACCACAGTTGAATGGTGGCAATTTCATTGGTTTATTCTAGTAGGTAGTCTTTAAAGCACAGAACTGGAAGCCATTTAACACAAAAGAAGAGAAATATAAAACCATGGGCACCTAACATTTAGAAGTTGAGCAAAAGAATAGGAGTCAGCTCAGGTGAGTTAGAACAATCAACCAAAAGGTGGAGGAGGTTCAGGAGAATATTGCTGTCATTGAAGCCACCAGAGGAGGGTGTTTGAAGAAGTAGAAAATGAATGAGTCACATGCTGCTGACAGGATTTATAAGAACAGCTAAGAGGTCTCTGGATTGACAGAGCATCACAATACTGTTCTTGTCAGGGTAGTAAAAGAATTCGGTTTTGTTTTAAAGATTTTTGCCCCCATTTTGTGATGCTAGGGATCAGGTCCATCACCCCAGCACACTAAGTATTCAGCCTGCATCCTGAGCGTCCCAAACACTGTTGCAGTCAGAGAAGACAATCTGTGGAAACTAGCTTTCTTCCATTTTGTGGGTTCTGGGGATCAAACTCAGATCATTAGGTTTGGAGGCAAGTGTCTTTACCTGCTGAGCCATCTCACTGGCCTATGGAATACATTTTTTTATTTTCTTTTTAAGAGTTTATTATGTATGCAGTGTTCTGCCTTCGTGTGTGCCTGTACGCCAGAAGAGGGCACCAGATCTCATTACAGACGGTTGTGAGCCACCATGTGGTTGCTGGGAATTGAACTCAGGACCTCTGGAAGAGCAGCTAGTGCTCTTAACCTCTGAGCCATCTCTCCAGCCCTATTTTTATTTATTTATTTATTTATTTATTTATTTATTTATTTATTTATTTATTTATTTATTTTGGTTTTTCGAGACAGGTTTTCTCTATGTAGCTTTGCGCCTTTCCTGGAACTCACTTGGTAGCCCAGGCTGGCCTCGAACTCACAGAGATCCGCCTGGCTCTGCCTCCGGAGTGTTGGGATTAAAGGCGTGCGCCACCACCGCCCGGCTATTTATTTATTTTTTAAGACAGAGTTTTACTGTGTAGCCTTGGCTGGCCTGGAGCTCACTGTATTGACCAAGTTGGCCCTGAACTCACAGAGATTTACCTGCCTCTACCTCTTGAGTGCTGAGATTAAAGATGTGCGCCACCATGCCTAGAAATGTCTGTTTTTTTTAAAGATTTATTTATTATGTTTACAGTGTTCTGTTTGCATGTATTCCTGCAGGCCAGAAGAGGGCACCAGATCTTATTACAGATGGTTGTCAGCCACCATGTGGTTGCTGGGAATTGAACTCAGGACCTCTGGAAGAATAGTCAGTGCTCTTGTTTTTTTGTTTTGTTTTGTTTTGTTTTTGTTTTTGTTTTTTCGAGACAGGGTTTCTCTGTGTAGCTTTGCGCCTTTTCCTGGAACTCACTCTGTAGCCCAGGCTGGCCTCGAACTCACAGAGATCTGCCTGCTCTGCCTCCAGAGTGCTGGGATTAAAGGCGTGCGCCACCACTGCCCGGCTTAGTCAGTGCTCTTAACCTCTGAGCCATCTCTCCAGCCCCAACATCCGGTTTTGAATGAGTTAAGTTTGAGTCATCCACATGGAGATGTGAAGCAGTAAAGTTCTTTACTCCCTGCTTCCCCCGAAAGAGACAAGTGTACATCTGTGAGCCCTGTGTGTGGGCTGATGGTTGAATGAATGGAGCACATTAGAAGCCCTGAGCTCGCCGGGTGGTGGTGGCGCACGACTTTAATCCCAGCACTCGGGAGGCAGAGCCAGGCGGATCTCTGTAAGTTCGAGGCCAGCCTGGGCTACCAAGTGAGTTCTAGGAAAAGGCGCAAAGCTACACAGAGAAACCCTGTCTCGAAAAAGAAAAAAAAAAAAAAAGAAGAAGCCCTGAGCTCCAAAGGTGCTGTCTAGAAGGGAGGTGTTGTGAGCACTGGGCAGTGAGAACATCCCAGTTGGTACAGTGTGCTCATCTTGAAGAATAGAGAGACTAGAGCTGGTGAGCAAAGGGAAGGGGTTCAGCAGTTGGAAAGGGTTTGTCAGACTTTGGATTTACCTGGAGCAAGAATGTGATGTTTTGAAAGCAGTGAAGCAGGGGAACTGTTACTCGACTTTACCAGCCAGGCCTAGCCCATCTTCATCCTCTGAATTCATGTCTCAGACACTGCTGTGACTAAGTACCATAGACTGTTGTACCACCACAACAGAGCTGCTCAGAGTTCCAGAGGTTGGATCTGAGATCAGAGTGCCAGCGTGGTCATTTTCTTTATTCTTTTTTTATTTTTGTTTTTTAAGATGGAGTTTTTCTGTGTAGTTTTGGTGCCTGTCCTGGATCTCGCTCTATAGACCAGGCTGGCCTCGAACTCACAGAGATCCACCTAGCTCTGCCTCCCCAAGTGCTAGGGTTAAAGGCATGCACCACCGCCGCCCCACTACGGTTATTTTCTTGTAGAAACACATTCTAGGTTTCATACTGCTGACCTTGTGTCTGTGCATGGTAGACACTAATTCCATTCATTAAGGTATAGCCCTCATCATCCTAATACTCCTAAAGACCCCTGTTGAAACATTGTCATATTGGGAATTAGGGTTTGAACATAAGAATGTAAGCAAGGGATAAAAATGTTCAGTTCTGGGGCCTGGATAGATGGTTCAGCAGTTAAGGGCACTGGCTCCTCTTCCAGAGGTCCTGAGTTCAACTCCCAGCAACCACAAGGTGGCACACAACTCTATAATGAGACCTGGCACCCTCTCTAGGCATGCAGGCAGAACACTGTATACATAATAAATAAATAAATAAATACTTAAAAACAAAACAAACCAAAAACATTCAGTTCCTGGCAGATAACATTTACTCTAGGAAAGTCCTTCCTAACTGAAGTAACAGGTTGGTGTCCTTAGACCCTTAGTGTTAGTCACACTGAGCTGAAATTGTCTGATGTATTTGTTCATAGTAATATTCTTCTTTTGTTTGTTTGTTTGGTTGGTTGGTTAGTTGTTTTTTTTTTTTTCGAGACAGGGTTTCTCTGTGTAGTTTTGGTGCTTGTCCTGGGTCTCGCTCTGTAGACCAGGCTGGCCTGGAACTCAAAGATATCCGCCTGGCTCTGCCTCCCGAGTCCTGGGATTAAAGGCATGTGCCACCGCCACTCGGCCAAGGATGTGTCTGTATGCCTCTCCCTCACACTACTGTTATATGTGTGTTGGCATGTGCATGTGCTAGAGGTTGAGCCCAGGGCTGAGAACGTGCTGTACTGCGGAGCCATCCCTTCCCAGCCTGAAAAACCTACATTTTGCATGATTAGTTGAAAATCCCCAGGGCTACCCTTTTCTGAATTCCCCTGTGATGTCCCCCTTCTCCATGTCCAGTGTCTGGGTTTCTGCGGAACTTGAAATCAACTACTGTTGTTTTTTTTAGGAACCTAATCCATCTCTAGAAGGTCACCTGCAGAGATGGCCCCTGTCCTTCACTTTTATGTCCGTCCCTCTGGCCACGAGGGGGCAGCCTCTGGACATGCTCTTCGGAAACTACAAGATAAACTGCCAAAGCTTCAGAGTGTGGAGACTGAGCTGTGTTACAACGTGCGCTGGGCAGGTTGGGCCTAGATGTTGGGTTTACATTTTGTTGTTTGGTGGGATGTTTGAGTCGGAGTATCATGTATCCCAGACTGGTCTTGAACTCTGCCTGTGGCTAAGGATGACTTATGCTCCTGATTCTACTGCCTTACCTCTGGAGTGCTGGGCTGGTAAAGTCTGGTAAAGATGGCTCATTACATCCAGTGTGAGGTGTTGGATTTCCTTTTTGTTTTAATTTTTTACCCCATTTTGTTTTTAATTATGTGTATATGTGTGTATTTGTTTGTGTAAGTGTGTACATAAGTGCAAGAGTCCAGATCTCCTGGAGCTGGAGAGAAAAGTGGCCTTCTAACATGAGTGCTGGCAATTAAACCTGGTCTTCTGTAAGAGTAGATTGTGATAGTAACCCCTGATCTATCTCTCTAGCCTCCTGTTTGATTTACTTGTGTGTGTGTGTGTGTGTGTGTGTGTGTGTGTGTGTGTGTGTCCATGTTTACTCTAGCATGTGGAAGTGAGAGGACTCTTCCTTCCAACATTGTCAGACTCAGGTGCAGGTATGTTATGTGTATTTGTGTTTTACCTACATGCATGTCCATACACCACGTGTGCCTGCTACTGCAGAGGCCAGAAGAGGGCATGGATCCCTTGGAACTGGAGTTAAAGATGGTTGTATGATGATGGAAATTTCTTGTCCCTACCATCTGCTCCCAAATTCCTTCTCAATTAATTGACTCAGAGATAATATAAATTACAAATGCTCAGCCAGTAGCTGAGGCTTATTACTATTTAAGTTAATTATATTCCTTATTTACACTCTGCCACATGGTAGTACCTTTATTAGCATGGCACATTCATCTCCTGCTCCCTCTGCATGTGGCTGGCGATTCCTAACTCCACCCTTCCTCTTCCCAGAATTCAGCTCAATCTCTTCCTGCCCAGCTATCAGCCAATCAGTTTTTTATTAGCGAATGAGAGTAATACATATTCATAGTGTTGAAAAAGATTGTTCCACAGCATGCCCCTTTTTTGTCTAATTAAAAAGGAAGATTTTAGCCTTAATATAGTAAAGCTATATACAACAAAAAGTTATTAAGAATTACAGTAACAATATCCATTTTCTTTGCACTTGACTAAATTAGAGAAAATATCTATCTTATTTTGATGAGTCTAAAGTTTGTATCTAATTTACTTTCTATTATAACCAAGGAAAACTATAATTATAACTATTTAGTCTTCAACTTCATCAAAGACCCCAAAAGGGTGAAGTGTTACCTAATGACAGGGACATCAGGCTGCCTGGACAGTCACCAAAGTTCCTCTGCAATGTTGGGGCATCCAACTCTGGCCTGTAGGTCTAGAATATCTGACAGACTTTTCTGTGAAGTAGGATTTCTGAAGGACTGTCACGCCTTGTATTGGCAAAGTTTGGCAGTCACTTTTCTGTCCTGCTTGTCCAGTTTGGACAGCATACTGTCAGCAGTTGAGGCAAGAGCAGTTTCTTGCCTGGTGGCTAACTTTTGCCACAAAGAAAGTAAACTTGATAGGGAGTTTCTTCGATGCCCTTGATCTTCTCTGAAGTAGATTGGTGCTGCCAGGAGTAGACGTGTCTCACTGTCATGAAAAGCTTTAGGTTATTAAACATATTAAATGCAATGTTCTGTAGATCTTTGAAGTGTGTGAAGACCATCTATCTAAATATATCTGTGTATGACTTTGAAAACATACCTAACATGACTATAAGTTTGACTATTATAGATGACTTTTAATTTGTATTTAATTATACATTACATTTTTAAATGAGTTGCATAAACATAATACATTAAGAGTAGAAATATACATACAGTACAACAAAATTAACTTTAAATTTGTATCAAAAAAACTAATGTAAAATATTTAAGATTAATAGTTGTTTTTTTTGGATTAAAGCAGATTCAATAATCTACCCTTTTATCCTATCATTTTTATATCCCCCCTTTTCAGAACAAGATCTCTGAATCTAATCTCATTTGTTTAGCTTTTTTCCTGACCATTATAACAACTTGTAACCAAACCCCCCTAAAATGGTAATAAATATCCATAATCTGTTTTTTGGGAATGTAGTTGTAGACTACTGCCTCCTGATTGGGGGCACTGTTAATCTTTGGGGGACTCTGAGAAAATTTAGTATTATAGTGAAGTCCTGACTGGAGTATTCTGTGAGGCTAGATCATCTCAGCCAGGAGCCTTGAAGCGGCTCTGGATGCAGAACTCAGAGGAAACTGCAACAGAGGGGCTCTGAGACATTGGATCATCTGGGCCATCTGTTCCCATTGGAGATTTTTCAGGGGGTCTTCCTCGATCAAACCTGATTTTTCTTAACCCAGAATGAATCCAGAACCTCTCATTTCCTGTGGAAATAAAAGCAGAACCTCTTTCCCAAAGTAACCTATCTTTTGACTTAAATTTTGAAGTCAGGCTATTTTTACAGTATGTAGGATGGTTTTAATCTAGCAGTTTTTGTAATCAAATGTCTCTCAGCAGTTATCATTTGTTCATTAGCAGTCAAAAAATTTAAAGACAATAACATATAGTATCCAGACTGTGTATTTTCCATCTATACATGGCTTATTATATCTTTTTATTACTCTTTTCCTTTTTTTAAAGACTTTATTCATCCTTTTTCTTTTCTCCTAAGCCTACATATATTTATTATTATTATTATTGTTGTTGTTGTTGTTGTTGTTATTTTCGAGACAGGGTTTCTCTGTGTAGTTTTGGTGCCTGTCCTGGATCTCTCTTTGTAGACCAGGCTGGCCTCGAACTCACAGAGATCCACCTGGCTCTGCCTCCCAAGTGCAGGGATTAAAGGCATGCGCCACCACCGCCCAGCGCCTACCTATATTTTTAAACACACTGTGACCCATTTAGAGCTTTTTTCCCATCTGAATCTGTCTTCACTGTGTATCTGTAACTTTTCCTGTCTGTGTGAGCAAAACGGCTGTGTAACTTACTTAGATCATGGTGTGCTGTTGCTGGCTCCTCCCCCTCAGTTCTCTGAGAGTCTAGTCGCATGGCAGGGGCATGTTTACTGCCAGCTCTGGGAGCCATGTTTACTACCCAAACTCTGGGAATTTCTAGCCATGCCACCACCAAGTAACATGCCACTGGCTGCTCATAAACACCATATAAGTGTTTGGTAGCAGAGCCTCTTAAAAGAGTTGCCCGTTTTTGCTGCTAGCACTAAGTCAGGAAGTAAGTCTTAAAGGAGCCGTGCCTCTGCTCATCACCAGCAAATAGAGCCCACTGGAGAAAAGGCAGCTACCAAGAAGCTGTGCTTAACTCTGTTCTTGTGTGTCTAGAATCCTTTTTTAAACTTTGTCAAGTTTTATGTGGAAATTTCAGCCACACATTGGAACACCATATCTAAACAGGTTTCCTGTCCCTACTACCTGCTCCCAAATAACCAGCAGCCGCTTCCCAAATAACTGACTCAGAGACTTAATATAAATTACAAATGTTCAGCCAATAGCTCAGGCTTATTACTAACACGCTCTTACATTTTAAATTAACTCCTATTCCTTATTTACGCTCTGCCACATGGTGGTACCTTTATGAGCATGGCACATTCATCTCCTGCTCCTTCTACATCTGGCTGGTGACTCCTGACTCCACCCACCCTTCTTCCTCTTCCCAGAATTCTCCCTAGTCTGGCTCTCAAACTCAGTCTCTTCCTGCCCAGCTATCAGCCAATCAGCTTTTTATTAGCAGACGAGAGTAATACATATTCACAGTAGAAAAAGATGGTTCCACAGCAGTTGTAAGCCATCATGTAGGTGCTGGTAATCCAACCCAGGTCCTCTGGAAGAGCAGCCAGTCCATCTCAGCCCTGGGATGTTAGATTGTGGGTTGTTTTGCTTAATTAACTAATTTGAGGGAGATCTCTCTGTGTAGTCCCGGCTGTCCTGGAGCTTGAAATGTAGACTAGGCTGGCCTAGAACTTGTAGAGATCTTCCTGTCTCTGTCTCCCAAATGCTGAGAAAAGGTGTGGGCCATATGCCCAGTTCTAGGTGTTGGTTTCTGAAAGGAGGTGATCTGGTATATGAGGCAATGTCTTGAGGTGCCTTGTCCTGTCTCTGCAGCTGAGGCCCTTCCAGGGGCTGAGGAGATGAAGAAGTTGAAGTGGCTCTTTGGCTGCCCTTTGTTGCTGGATGATGTTGCTCAGGAGTCCTGGCTTGTTCCTGGCTCCAATGACTTGTTGCTGGAGGTGGGACCCAGGTACGCGGTGGGTTTCTTCCTGGGGCAACTTGGTCCCACATTCCCAGCACATCTCCTTTTCACACTCACTGGCAACCCCTTCACTTCTGTCTTTCTCCTTTGCCTTGTAGTCTTTGGAGATTTTCCTTTGCTCCATCCTCTCTCTACCTGGGAAGCCATGTGATATTTTCCTTGTGTGGACAAATGTCTTGAAAACTGAACTAGCTCCCAAATCTGTTTTAGAATCAACCCCTTACACTCGGAGAAGTTCAACGGTGCTTTCTCACGAGTCCCATTTGTTAGGGATTGACCCTAGGACTTAATGCATGCTGAGTAAGCACTGCACCATTCAACAGTGGGGGTTATTTTACCTTTTCTTCTGAAAGATGATTTTGCTAAGTTTCCCGTACTGGCCTTGTGTATGGGTATGTGCAGCTGAGTGCAGATACCCAGGGAGGCTGGAGACATCAGATCTCCCTAGAGCTGGAGTTACACACAGTCATGAGCCTCCTGACATGGGTCCAAGAACCAAACTTGGGTTCTCTTGAAGAACAAGGCACTCTCTTATCCACTGAGCCATCTCTCCAGCCTCTGATTAACTTTTGAAAGCAGGTTTTCTTGGCACCTAGTCTGAGGCAGGAGGCCAGTGGTAAAGAGGTAATAGTGGTGTGTTGGGTGGATCTGTGGGCAAGATCCACCTTCTCAATGATGCTTGTTAGGGCCTTCAGACCATAACTTCCTGACTCTTTCCTCAGGCTGAATTTCTCTACTCCAACATCCAGCAACATTGTTTCTGTGTGTGAGGCCGCTGGGTTGAGAGCTGTGGATCGGGTAGAGATGACCCGGCGCTACCGGCTCTCGGTGAGGTGTGGGCATTGTGGTGGGAAATCAGGAGGAGTAAGTGGGCCAGAGATTAGATCCTAAACTCTCACAAAGTCGCGGGAGAGGGAGGGGAGAGCTCTTGGCCTTAGGCCTGACCTGTACGCTTGGGAGGTTGTTTGCTGCTTTGAAGGTACCTGGTTGAAGGGTAAATGGTCCATCTGGGCTTCCCAGACTGATCTATGCATCCTGGCACAGGTTCATCCCCAGATGGGGAATTTTTTGTTTTGTTCTTTTTTTCTTTTTCTTTTAGTCCGAATAAAGATGCCCTGTGGGCCTGAGTATTCATAGCTCAGTGGTAGGGCTTTTACCGAGTATATTCAAACCCTGGCCTTGATATCTGCACTAAAACAGGAAAATGGTGCTGTATGGTGGTAGTGGGGTGAGTAACGTGAAGGTTCAGAGTGAGTCCTTTGTCTCTGTTCTTCAACTCCAACTGTTGTTTTCTTTATGTATCCTCCCACTAGTTTGCTCACCACCCTACGGCTGAAATGGAGGCCATTTCTCTGGCTGCCTTGCATGACCGGATGACTGAGCAGCAGTACCCTGACCCCATCCAGAGCTTCTCCCCTCAGAGCATCCCAGCCCCACTCAATGGCACCATCGACATATTAGCTGAGGGTCGGCTTGCCCTGGAGCAGGCCAACCAGGAGCTAGGTGAGCAGGTGTCCATGGGAGATGAAGGGAAGGGCCCGGCATAGGTCAGCAGGACTGCTGAGACATGGAATATGGTGGCCTGAGGCATGCTGTCAGCTCCTCTAGGGTTTGTCTTCTAGGTCTGGCCCTTGACTCCTGGGACCTGGATTTCTACACTAAGCGCTTTCAAGAACTGCAGCGGAACCCGAGTACAGTGGAGGCCTTTGACTTGGCTCAGTCCAATAGGTGAGGAGGAATGCCTTTGTCTGCTGTCCCTTACCCTTCTAGGAGTCTACTTTTTTTTGGGGGGGCGGGGAGGTTGAGACAGGGTTTCTCTGTGTAGTTTTGGAGCCTGTCCTGGATCTCACTCTGTAGACCAGGCTGGCCTCGAACTCACAGAGATCCGCCTGGCTCTGCCTCCCGAGTGCTGGGATTAAAGGCAAGCGCCACCACCGCCCGGCTAGGAGTCTACTTTTAAATCGTGGTTTTGTCTTTGGTTCTTGACAAGTGACAGTGGCAGTGTACGTAAGGATTTTCTGGAATGTACTTTGACATCTCCTAAGTATGAATTAGCTGTGACTGCTGTATGATGCTGTCGAGGGGATACAGCACTAAAGAGTGACCCGTTCTCTCTACCTTCCCCTCCTGTCACTCCCACAGTGAGCACAGTCGACATTGGTTCTTCAAGGGCCAGCTCCATGTGGACGGGAAGAAGCTAGGACATTCCCTGTTTGAATCCATCATGAGCACTCAGGCATCCTCCAACCCTAACAATGTCCTCAAGTTCTGTGACAACAGCAGGTTGGCTGTGCTCTGGGCTGAAGGGCTCCTGGGTTGGAGAGAAGGGAAGCCTTGGACCCTGGTTGGGTTGGCATGGCTCTTGGGGAAAACAACAGAGTGGAGCATGGCTATGTCCATAGTGCGATCCAGGGGAAGGAAGTCCGATTCCTACAGCCCGAGGACCCTACACAACCAAGCTGCCTCCGGCAACAGCAGGGGCTTAGACATGTTGTCTTCACAGCAGAGACACATAACTTCCCCACAGGTGAGTTGGGTCCCAGTGTAGACAGGTAAATATAGAGAGTAGGGGGGTATAAAGGTCCCAGGCCCTGAGGCTGAGCCTAAGTTGTTCTTTTTTCCATGGAGGACATTAGCGATGGGTGTATGTGGTTGGGGGAAATGGGGCAGGCGTTAGGGGTCTGTGTGTCCGTGTGTTTACAGCCCTGGCTGGAACTCGCTTTGTAGACCAGGCTGACCTCGAACTCACAGAGCTCTACCTGCCTGTTTCTAGGGTGCTGGGATTAAAGGCGTGCAGCACCCCTGGGCTCGGGATGGTTTTATGGATGTCACCCACATCTCCTTTGCTTTCTCTTTGCAGGAGTGGCCCCCTTCAGCGGAGCAACCACAGGCACCGGTGGCCGCATCCGAGATGTCCAGTGCACGGGTCGTGGGGCCCATGTGGTAGCTGGCACTGCTGGCTATTGCTTTGGAAACCTGCACATCCCAGGTTCTATCTTTTCCTCCTCTAACCACCTTCCCTGCTTCCCTGTGTCCTGGGGGCACAAACACTTCATCTCTTTGGTCTAAAGTCAGCTGGGTGTAAGGGAGAGCTTCACAGTAGTCAGTTGTTTTTGTTTTTGGTTTTTTGTTTTGTTTGTTTTGTTTTGTTTTGTTTTTCGAGACAGGGTTTCTCTGTGTAGTTTTGGAGCCTGTCCTGAAGCTCACTTGATAGCCCAGGCTGGTCTCGAACTCACAAAGATCCACCTGGCTCTGCCTCCCGAGTGCTGGGATTGAAGGCATGCGCCACCACTGCCCGGCTCAGTAGTCAGTTTTTGCTGACCATGAACATGAGCAGTACAAACTGAGGGATTTGGAGATTGCCAGACTGACTTTGGAGACCTACAGTTTTCTTTAGAAACCAGCATTCACTTAGGAAACATGAGACCGGGTTATCTTATGATCAATACTTGTCCACTAAATCCAGTTTCTTTTCTTTAAGGGGGTGGGGGGGCTTTTTTGTAGTTTTGGTGCCTGTCCTGGATCTCGCTCAGTAGACCAGGCTGGCCTTGAACTCACAGAGATCCGCCTGGCTCTGCCTCCTGAGTGCTGGGATTAAAGGCGTGCACCACCACTGCCCGGCTTTAAATCCAGTTTCTTAGAGAACCTTAAGAGACTGAGGGGCTGTTGTGGGACAAAACTTTTCCTGGGAAGACACAACATACACGTGGACTCACCCACAACAGACCGAAATACGGATTCCACCACAGTCCATCTTGGTGAAGCAATGAGTTTCACTGGCATTACGTAATATGAGTATGGGTCAGGGGTCACTTACAGGAGTAGAAATGACTCCAAGACAGCTGCATCACCAAGACCCGCCCCAGCATGGGTGACATGGGTGACACACTGCACAGCCTGTAGGCAGCTCAGCCGGTTGGAGAGTGTCCTCCTTTCCAAGTGGCTCTGGTCTCCGCCTCTTCCAGGCAGTTGGGAGGGATCTAGTGGCTGGTCAGTTTCAGGGACTTCCTGAAGCTATTTTGAGTTTTTTACCTTTTTAAAGAGCTGTTCTGCAGGATGGAATGTTTCCATATCTGAAAAACTTACACAACAGGGCCTGGAGAGATGCTCAGTAATGAAGTGTGCTACTGTTGCGGGGACTTGAGTTTGGTTCCCAGCACCCATGTTGGTCGGTTGGTTCACAACTGCCTGTGTAACTCTAGCTCCTGCAGGTACCCACACATATACACATCGTTTTATAAAATGATAAAAGTCTTGTTTAAAAAAGAAGGGGCTCTGAGTGGTGGCGCACTCCTTTAATCCCAGCACTTAGGAGATGTTGTTTTTGTTTTTTACTCTTTTTTGGGGGGCTGCTACTCAGCTCCCAAATAAATCACACACGGAGGCTTACTCTTACTATAAACACCCACCTGGCCTTAGCTTGGCTTAGTTTCTAGCCAGCTTTCCTTAAATTATCCCAACTACCTTTTGCCTCTGGGCTTTTCCCGTTCTCTTACTTCTGTAAATTTTACTCTTACTTCGTGGCTCGCTGTGTAGCTGGGTGGCTGGCCCCTGGAGTCCTCCTCCTCCTCTGGCTGCTAGATCTCTCTCACTCTTCCATCTCCTTTCTTCTCTCCTTTCTCCCAGATTTCTCCTATATATTCTCCCTGCCTTTCCTTTCTCCTGCCTTGCTGTTAGCCAGTTCTTTATTAGACCATCAGGTGTTTTAGACAGGCACAGTAACACAGCTTCACAGAGTTAAACAAATGCAACATAAACAAAAGTAACTCACTTTAAAACAACATTCTCCAACAGAGAGAGGCAGAGGTAGGTGGATCTCTTGAGTTCGAGGAC
Source organism: Peromyscus eremicus (assembly GCF_949786415.1). Taxonomy (NCBI): domain Eukaryota; kingdom Metazoa; phylum Chordata; class Mammalia; order Rodentia; family Cricetidae; genus Peromyscus; species Peromyscus eremicus. The sequence goes on along the minus strand of NC_081423.1, from coordinate 52,139,255 downwards.
AGCCTGATCTACAGAGTGAGTTCCAAGATAGCCAGGGCTACCAGAAAAACCCTGTTTTGAAAAGCAAGAAACCAAAAAGGAGCTATAGAGGGATAGCTTAGCAATTAAAAGTACCTACTGCTTACGCAAAGCACCAAGTTTGGTTTCTAGCACCCATGGAGGTGGCCCGCAACTGTCTGTAACTGCAGCGCCAGGGTGATCTGATGCCCTCCTCTGGACTCTGGGTACCTGCACTTACATGTGCACATAAACATACATGTACATACACAAACATAAATTTTTTAAGAAGGGGGAGAGACTATTTTATTTTTATTATTTGATACAGTTGAACTATATAGCCTAGAACTCACCAAGATCAACCTGCTTCTGCCTCTCGAGTGCTGGGATAAAAGGAATGGGTTGCCCAGCCATTTCTTGGAGAGGACCTGAGTTAAGTCCCAGTACTTAATTCAGGTAATTCTAGCTCCATGAGACTCAACATCCTCTTCTGGTGTCCGTGGGCACGTGTACTAACATGTGCACCCACACAGACACACAAAATTTTTGTGGGGGTGGGGGGAGCTTAAGTGGTCTGATCCTAGGACTGGGGTGTGGCAGAGGGGTAGTTCTTACTTAGCTTGTACAAGCCTCTGTTGGATAACTAGCATTACTAAAGGATAAAAAAGCCTAAAAGGCTGGTTTTGGTGCACACCTTTAATCCCAGCACCCAGGAAGCAGAGGTAGGCTGATCTCTGAGTCTGAGGCCATCCTGGTCTACAGAGTGAGTTCCAGGAAAACCAAGGCTACACAAAGAAACCCTGTCTCAAAAAACCAAAAAACAAAAACATAAAAAACCCACAGGTACCATAAATAGGCTCTACACAGTTGAACAAGGCTTTGATCCCAGCACTCAAGAGGCAGAGGCAGGGGTATCTCTGGGTTCCAGGCCAGCAAGGCTGCAAAATGAGACCCTGTTTCAACAAACAAAACAAAAAAAGTAACAAATAAATGAAAGTATCATGAGACAAGGAAAGGCTAGTGTTGGGGATGGGAAGCAGGCCATTGTTAACTGTCTGCTTTCCACCTCCACATTCTAACCATGCCGGCAGCTTCAGTGCCTAGAGTCGCTTTTCACTTCCTTTTACTTCCGTGCTGGGGACCGAACCCAGGGCTTGTACGTGCTGTGCACATGCTGACAGAGCTTGTACGTGCTGTGCACATGCTGACAGAGCTTGTACGTGCTGTGCACATGCTGACAGAGCTTGTACGTGCTGTGCACATGCTGACAGAGCTTGTACGTGCTGTGCACATGCTGACAGGGCTTGTACGTGCTGTGCACATGCTGACAGAGCTTGTACGTGCTGTGCACATGCTGACAGAGCTTGTACGTGCTGTGCACATGCTGACAGAGCTTGTACGTGCTGTGCACATGCTGAATCACTGAGCTGCCTCTCTAGCTCATCTTTATAGTCTATTGACCCTTATCTTTCCATCTCAGGTTATAATCTGCCCTGGGAGGATCCAAGCTTCCAGTATCCTGGGAACTTTGCCAAGCCTTTAGAAGTTGCTATTGAGGCCAGTAATGGAGCATCTGACTATGGCAACAAGTTTGGAGAACCCGTGCTGGCTGGTGAGCCTTGGGGTGTATAAGAAAGAATAACGCACTCCAGAGCGGCTTGTGGGTGTGCTGTGACCCAGGGCTGCGGTGCTGCACAACTGGGACTTAACCTCCTTTCACTTCCACACTAGGATTTGCCCGATCTTTGGGTCTACAGCTTCCGGGTGGTCAGCGGCGTGAGTGGATCAAGCCCATCATGTTTAGTGGGGGCATTGGGTCCATGGAAGCCAAGCATGTGGGCAAAGAACCCCCAGAGCCAGGTAAGAGCCTTTCTCTGCATCTAACCAGCTTGCTCTCGGTGTAGGACAACCACAGGGAGGGAACAGGGAAGACACGGGGTGGTTTCTGCTCTCCTGCCTCCCACCTCTTCTCCGTACAACAGGTTGTCAGGCAGGACAGTTTTCTGTTAGGTGGGCACTCTCAGTCTTGTGGCTTTAATCCCTGCCAAGTGTACTCGTGTATTGCAGGGGCCCTTACCCCTACCCCTGTGTTAAGTCACTGAAGCCAGTGTTTATACTTAGTACCTGCTTTATGCTCAGTACTTTTCTCTGCTGGCTCAGCTCAATAGAGCAAACATTATTAAGTGCTGGGCACTGTGTTTAGGGCTGTGATTAAAGTCTAAGCCCCAGACCAGTTGGATGGCTCAGTGGGTAGGACATTCGCCAAGCAAGCTGATGACTGAGGTCAGTCTCTGAAACTCATGGAGGGAGAGAACTGAAAACTGAAAGTTGTCCTCTGACCTCCACATAAGTACCATAGTACTGTGGTATCTGTATGTTTCTGTGTGACGCACACATGCTCACACACACACACACACACACACACACACTAAGGAATTAAGAAAAATGAAAGGGTTGGAGGGATAGCTCAGAGCTTTAGAATACATGTTGCCCTCACAGAAGACCTGAGCTCAATTTCCAGCATCTCATGGCAGTTCACAACCATCTGGAATTCCCGTTCCAGGGACCTCTCTGAGTACCAGGCACACATACAATGCACATACATACTTGCAGGCAAATACTCATATATATAAAATAGGATTGAAGGGGACACCACCACTGCCTAGTCCTAGTCCACATCTTTTTTTCTAAAACACACACACACACACACACACACACACACACACACACACCCTTTTTTCTTTTTTAAAGATTTTATTTATTATGTATACACTGTTCTGCCTGCATGCCAGAAGAAGGCACCAGATTTCATTATAGATGGTTGTAAGCCACCATGTAGGTGCTGGGAATTGAACTCAGGACCTTTGGAAGAACAGCCAGTGCTCTTAACCGCTGAGCCATCTCACCAGTCCCACGTCTTTTTTCTTAATATTTTTATTTTTAGCTGGGTGATGGTGGCACATGCCTTTAATCCCAGCACTTGCGAGGCAAAGGCAAGAGGATCTCTATAAGTTCAAGGCCAGCCTGGTCTACAGAGCGAGTTCTAGACAGCCAGGGCTACACAGAGAAACTCTGTCTTGAAAAACAAAATTAAAAAAATTTTATGAGTGTTATTTTTTGGGATTATAATAGAATTACGTCATTTCTCCCTTTCCTTTACCCTGATATACTCCTCTTTGCTTTCTTTCAAATTCATGGCCTCTTTAATCATTAATTGTTTTTTGGTTTGTTTTTTTTTTTTTTTTTTTTTTTGGTTTTTCGAGACAGGGTTTCTCTGTGTAGCTTTGCGCCTTTCCTGGGACTCACTTGGTAGCCCAGGCTGGCCTCGAACTCACAGAGATCCGCCTGGCTCTGCCTCCCGAGTGCTGGGATTAAAGGCGTGCGCCACCACCGTCCAGCTTCATTAATTGTTTTAATATATTACAGGCATATAGGCACATACATAAGTAGAAAAATATGGAACATTCCACTAATACGCATGTCATCTTTGTGCAGGAGCCAGGCTAATCTTTGTATTTTTCCAATTTTACTATGTGTGCTACCAAAGTAAGCGCTTTCTTTAATTTTTTTGAGGTAGGGTCCCACTATATAGTCTTGGCTGTAACTCTTAGAATTCCCTATGCAGACCAGGCTGGCCTAGAACTCACAGAGATCCACCTGCCTCTGTCTCCCTAGTGTTGGGATTAAAGGCATGTTCCATCACGACTGGCTTTTTTTTTTCCCCCTTTGGTTTTTTCGAGACAAGGTTTCTCTGTGTAATTTTGTGCCTGTCCTGGATCTGACTCTGTAGACCAGGCTGGCCTTGAACTCACAGAGATCTGCTTGGCTCTGCCTCCTGAGTGCTGGGATTAAAGGTGTGTGCCAACACCACCCGGCATTCATTTAGTATCTTAATTTTTAAAAAATTATATATGTATGTATATGTGTGCTACATGCATATGGGTACTCTTGGAAGCCATGAGAGGCTACTGAATCCCTTGAAGCTAGAGTTACAGGTGGTTGTGAGCTCTAAGTACCAAATCAGGTCCTCTGGAAGAATATTGTGTGATAAGCCATCTTGACAGCCCTTCAGATAACATTTTGAGTTCATTTTTATATGTTGTATGAAGTTGGCATCCAACTTCATTCTTTTATGTGTGGTGATCCAGCTTGCTTTAGATAATCTTCTTGGTTGAACTGTCTTCATATTCTATTCAGAAGTCAGTTGGCAGAGACTGGGGATATAGATAGCTCAGTGTGTGGCTCTCGCCTGGCATGCTTAGGGCTTACATTCAGTCATGTGGTTGCTGGGGATTGAACTCGGGACCTCTGGAAGAACAGCCAGTGCTCTTAACCTCTGAGACACCTCTCCAGCCCCAGGCTTTATATTTTCTTATGAACTTTAAAATCAAGTTATCAGCTGGGCGGTGGTGGCGCACGCCTTCAATCCCAGCACTTGAGAGGCAGAGGCAGGTGGATCTCTGTGAGTTTGAGGTCAGCCTGATCTACAGAGCGAGATCCAGGAAAGGCGCAAAGCTACACAAGGAAACCCCGTCTTGAAAAAACCAATAAATAAATAAATAAATAAATAAATAAATAGAATCAAGTTATCAATTTGTGAGAAAGTCAGCAAAGACTTTGATAGGCACTGTGTTGAATCTACAGATAAGTTATGGGGAATATTGCCACCCCAACAGTATTGCCTTGCAGTCTATGTATTGTTTCCTGTATTTGCCAAAACAAATAATTACTCTTGTATGTAGATGACTTTGTACCTGTGAATAAAACTAGGCTCAATTCCTTGACGTGTATTTCCCTGTTAGAGAATAAGTGTGTTGGTAATTTTAGAAAAACTTAGTTTTACTTTATGCATCTGACTGTTTTGCTGCATGTATGTAAATGCACTATGAGTGTACAGTGCCTACCAAGGCCAGAGGAGGGTATCAGATCCTCTGGAACTGGAGTTAGAAGCAGTTGTGAGTTGCCCTGTAGGTGCTGAGAACTGAATTCAGGTCTTCTGCAAGAGTAAGCACCAAGCCTTCTCCTAACTCTGCGTCCCCGTCATTTTTATTATTGTCGCATTGTCTTCCATAGTTGTGTGGTTGCTCTGCCCTCTGCCTAGTGGATCATTGTGGTCCTGCTCCCTCCCATCAGATTCTTCCGGACTCATATTGTCTTGCTTTAATGGCCTCCTATATAGCCTCCCCGGGTTCTGGTTCACACTTCCTCCCTTGCAGGCATGGAGGTTGTAAAGGTTGGGGGTCCCGTCTACAGAATTGGAGTTGGGGGTGGAGCTGCTTCATCTGTGCAGGTGAGTGAGAACAGTTACAGGCCAGCTTTGATACCCTGGGCCCCTTGTGGGGTGTGTGGGTGGGGCTCCCAAGCCTCTCTGAGCTGAGCTATGCCCTGTGCTTCCTCAGGTTCAGGGCGACAACACCAGTGACCTGGACTTCGGAGCTGTGCAGCGGGGAGATCCAGAAATGGAGCAGAAGATGAATCGTGTAATCCGGGCTTGTGTGGAAGCCCCAGGAAGAAACCCCATCTGCAGCCTCCATGACCAGGGTGCCGGTGGCAATGGTGAGGGAAGGGGTCAGAACAAGTCAGACTGGGTTAGGGAGAAGGAGTGAGGATTTGTGGCCAATCACCAAGCTCTGCAGCGCCTTCTCCATGCCCTCGACATGCTGGCCAGGCTCAGGGGTGGGGGCCTAGAGCCTGCTGCTGCCAAGGCAGGGTAGACAGTAAGTGTGTCACAGCAGCTCTTCAGGGACGTACAGAATTAGGGGCTACTCTGGAGACCAGGAAGTGCTCTGTTCTCCTGGGGCTGACCATGACCAGGTGTCCGTCCGTCTCTTCCCGCCGTTCTCTCACCAGGCAATGTCCTAAAGGAGCTGAGTGACCCAGCAGGAGCCGTCATTTATACCAGCCGCTTCCAGGTGCTGCATAGGTCTCACCCCTGGAGCTTGGCCGTCCTCTCCGCCCCATTTCTAGCAATACGGCGAGGCAAGGCGATGGCCACTGACCCTTCTTGTCTTCCCTGCCGTCTGTGCAGCTGGGTGACCCGACCTTGAACGCACTGGAAATCTGGGGGGCCGAGTACCAGGAGTCAAATGCACTTTTGCTGAGGCCCTCGGACCGGGACTTCCTGAGTCGTGTCAGTGCCCGGGAGCGCTGCCCAGTTTCTTTTGTGGGCACAATCACTGGAGACAAGAGAGTGAGTTGGCCCCAGTGATCAGGAGCAGGTGCTCCAGGCAGGCTGGAGCTGCCTGGGCACATGGGCTTGGGGAAGAAATGTTGAGGGAGCAAAATGAGATTGAATGGAAAGTGGGCGTAAGAGGAGTGGGGAACAGAGCAGGGGTCGGGAGAGAGGGGGACCTCAAGGAAACCAGACAGGATGGGAACATTGTTTCCTGCTCTCTAGGCACATTCTCTGCTGGTATTCAAGGTCTCATTTTCTTTGGGGGCTGTCCCTGGGGTCCACAGATCATGCTAGTGGATGATCGTGCATGTCCTGTGGAAAAAAGTGGCCAGGGAGATGTCTCCCTGACACCTCCTCCAACCCCTGTGGACCTGGAACTTGACTGGGTTCTGGGAAAGATGCCGCAGAAGGTATGTGGGCCAGGGGAGGGGGGGGGTGTTTTCCTGTGACTGTCCTGTCACAGTAGCTTTCCCGGTGCCCGTGTTTGTCACCTGTGTGCCCAGCCCTTCTCCGGTGCTTACATTTGACTGTTCTTCCATTACAGGAGTTCTTCCTCCAGAGGGAACCCCCCGTGCTGCAGCCTCTGGTCTTACCCCCGGAGCTGAGCGTGCGCCAGGCTCTGGAACGAGTTCTAAGGCTGCCCGCTGTGGCCAGCAAGCGCTACCTCACCAACAAGGTCCTTGTAGCACACTTGGCCTTTTGCGTTGTTCCCTGTCTTGCAGCCTGGCCCTCCTCCCCATTGGGGTTTCCTCGGCTCTGGGAATGAAGGGGTTGGGGAGTGTGGCGTCCTCAATGGCCTGTTGTCCCTGGCCCACCTTCTGTGTGCTCTGCTTGCAGTTAGGCCATAGCCAGCCCACTTTGACCCTTGCCTTCTCTCCACATGCATCTGGTTCCATAGGTGGATCGCTCGGTGGGTGGCCTCGTGGCCCAACAGCAGTGTGTCGGGCCCCTGCAGACGCCTCTGGCTGATGTGGCTGTTGTGGCACTGAGCCACCAGGAGCTTGTAGGGGCCGCCACAGCTCTGGGAGAGCAGCCAGTCAAGAGCCTGCTGGACCCCAAGGTGGCTGCCAGGCTAGCTGTGTCTGAAGCCCTCACCAACCTGGTGTTTGCTCTGGTCACCGATCTCCGGGTGAGCCCCCTCCGTAGCTTTCCCCTGGGTTCTAGGCCTCTGCATCTCTCAGCCACTCTCCCTCTTCCCGTTAGTTTCTGTGCGTAGACTCCCAGGCCCTGTGCATCTCTAACGCCATGTCCATGTCCCTGCTGTGCCCAGGATGTGAAGTGCAGTGGGAACTGGATGTGGGCAGCCAAGCTCCCGGGGGAGGGTGCAGCTCTGGCTGATGCCTGTGAGGCTATGGTGACAGTGATGGCGGCACTGGGTGTGGCGGTAGATGGTGGCAAGGATTCCCTCAGCATGGCTGCCCGGGTTGGCACTGAGACCGTGCGGGCTCCTGGTAAGGATGCGGCTCTTGGGAGAGGGAAGAAGGTCCTGTGGGCTGGGCTGGTACCTTACTTAGTTGTATTCCTCCTTCTTGGTAGGGTCGCTGGTCATTTCAGCATATGCTGTCTGTCCAGACATCACAGCCACTGTGACCCCAGACCTCAAACGTCCTGCAGGGAGAGGTATGGCTTCATCTTCCTTGATCTTGTGTATATATTCGGAGCTTGGTCCTTGGTTTGGGGTCTGTTTCATGAGTCCTGGTACCCCTCATCTCAGCACTGAGCAGTGTTGACTTTCTAGGATTGGCAGTTGGGGTGTCTCTGTGTACTGTGAACGGCAGTGCTGGGGTGCTGAGGCAAGGTCTCGAGCGGCTCTCCCCTTTCCTTAGGTCATCTGCTCTATGTGCCCTTGAGCCCTGGGCAGCACCGGCTGGGAGGCACGGCCCTGGCCCAGTGTTTCTCCCAGCTTGGGGAGCACCCTCCTGACCTGGACCTTCCCGAGAACCTTGTGCGCGCCTTCCGTATCACCCAGGGGCTGCTGAAAGGTGAGTGGCCTGGTGTGTGGTAGCAGACCTGTGGCAGGCGCCGGCCTCCTGCACAAGTGAGCATGGCGTGCCTAGAGTTCAGGCTCTCCTGTTATGCGTGCCTGCCTGCCTTCTCACACTCACGGCCTCTCCGGAGGCTCTGAGGCTGGGAGGCTTGGCCTGAGGTGGCTGAACTTTTCTTCCTTCCTCCAGACCGCCTTCTTTGCTCAGGCCACGATGTCAGTGATGGAGGGCTCATCACCTGCCTGCTAGAGATGGCCTTGGCTGGGAATTGTGGGATAGACGTGGATGTGCCTGCCCCTGGGATCCATGGTGAGGAGCTTGGGGGTCTAGCCTCAGGCCTGGGCCTCCTTCTTTATTTGTAGACCCTCTGGTGTCAACAGTGTGGTGTCTCTGACCCTTTCTCCTGAGTCTTAGCTGTCTCGTCCATGCTGTCTTCTTGTTCTGAACTGTGGCCTTCTAAGACCTCTCGTAGTTCCTGGTGCGGCTGCCATGCGCTCCCCTTCCAGATCGCATCCTCCCTGAGTCCTGGCAGTGTCCTAGTCATCCTGACTCCACCCCATTTCCCTTCCAGCACTGCCTGTGCTGTTCGCGGAGGAGCCGGGCCTGGTGTTGGAGGTACAGGAGGCAGATGTAGCCGGAGTATTGCAGCGCTACCAGGGTGCTGGCCTACACTGTCTGGAACTGGGCCACACAGGCGAGGCTGGGCCCCAGGCCATGGTGAGGAAGCCAAGGAGAGTGTAGTGTTAATGTGAGCCTGTAAGAAAGCCCACTCTGAAACCATGATGGGCCACACTGCCTCCTGGCCTTCATCAGTTTCCCTTCTCCAGGTCCGAGTGTCAGTGAACGGGGCTGTAGTTGTAGAGGAGCCTGTTGGGCAGTTGAGAGACCTCTGGGAAGAAACAAGTTTCCAGCTGGACCTGCTGCAGGCTGAGCCACGCTGTGTGGCAGAAGAGAGGCAGGGCCTAAAGGAGCGTACAGGACCCAGCTACTGCCTGCCACCCACCTTTCCCACTGCCTCTGTGCCTTGTCAACCTGGTAAGGGAGTGTGCACAAGGCTTGGGTGCTTGGACCTGCTCAGGGGAAGGTGTCTGGGGTTTGGAGTGGGTAGGTGACCATCTGCTCAGAGACACATCTTCCAGGCGGTCCCATCCCCCGAGTCGCCATCTTGAGAGAGGAGGGCAGTAATGGAGACCGAGAAATGGCTGATGCCTTTCACTTGGCTGGTTTTGAGGTAAGCACAGGGGCTAGCAGAACTGGAGATCTTGATCTAGTCTTGGCTGTACCCTCTGCCAGTTTCCTCCCTATCCTATTAGGTGTGGGACGTGACCATGCAGGATCTCTGCTCTGGGGCCATCGGACTGGACACGTTCCGCGGTGTGGCCTTTGTGGGTGGCTTCAGCTACGCAGATGTTCTGGGCTCTGCCAAAGGTCAGTGTGAAGACTACTGCGTGCTCCATTTCCACATCCTTGAAAAGATGTCTTTGACTCCTTCTGCCTAGGCTGGGGCTGCTTGTTACCCCCACCAAGCCTGGCAGAGTGCTCTGGTTCAGGACCAGAGGCCAGCAGAATGACTAGGGATACCTGAAATGGGGCAGCTGGCTTCCCAGGGCTGTACAAGCCTGGAGGGCATATGCCTCATCTGAATGGTCAGCTGCTCTTCAACTTGATCAGATTGGCCTGTCCTGTGGGAAGATGGCTCACCACAACCGCAAGAGAGGCCAAAAGTTCAGACTTTCTGTGTGTGAAAAAAAAATTTTTTTTTTTAAGTGAGACAGTTTCACGAAGCCCAGGCTACTCGGGCTGTTTACGTCTCACTTTGACTTAATTGTTCTGCCTAGGTTGGGCCGCTGCAGTGACCTTTAATCCACGGGCCAGGGAAGAGCTGGGACGATTCCGCAGGCGGCCAGACACCTTCAGCCTGGGAGTGTGTAACGGCTGTCAGCTGCTGGCGCTTCTGGGCTGGGTGGGAGGTGACCCCAATGAAGAGCAAGATGAGTCAGGCCATGACTCCCAGCCACCACAGCCAGGCCTCCTGCTGCGCCACAATCTGTCTGGGCGGTATGAGTCCCGATGGGCCACCGTGCGAGTGGAGCCCGGGCCAGCCCTGATGCTTCGAGGGATGGAAGGCTCTGTGCTGCCTGTGTGGAGTGCTCATGGGGAAGGTCAGGCTGGGGAAGGCAGGGGAGGGTTTGCGGGCTGGGGCTGGGGCTGGGGCTGGGCCTGAAGAGGCTTAGCTCTCACTTGCCTTTGTCCTTTGCTTCCAGGTTACATGGCGTTTTCTTCTCCTGAACTCCAAGCCAAGATCAAGGCCAGGGGCTTGGTTTCTCTGCACTGGGCAGATGATGATGGGAACCCCACAGAACAGTACCCCATGAACCCCAATGGATCTCCAGAGGGCATAGCCGGCATCTGCTCCCGAGATGGTCGCCATCTGGCCCTCATGCCGCACCCTGAGCGGGCTGTGAGACCCTGGCAGTGGGCGTGGCGCCCCCCTCCCTTTGATACCCTCGCTACCTCCCCCTGGCTGCAGCTCTTCGTCAATGCCTGGAACTGGACACAGGAGGGCAGCTGCTGAGGAGGCAGCATGACCACCCCGGCCCACAGCTCAGCCTTTGATTCTGCTGCCCTGTCCCCATTGCCTTCAGGAGTGTCCCCACGAGATTTCCAGAAGCATCTTGGACAAACAAGAACCAAATGCTAGGGACATCTCAGCTGCATTGCTCGTTTTAGCCTCGCCCTTGCAGGGGCTGCTCCTCGCAGTCCTTGAGTTTCACATGAGCCTCCAGCAGGCAGCCTCTGGCTCCAAGGACAGCCGACAGCACAGGGCAAAGTTCTGCTGGCACTCCTCCCCAGTGGTGATCACCATGTTGCCTCTCACTCTCTCGATCTGAGCTCTGAACAAGGTATATGTCCCTTTTCTCTCTTTGCTTTTTAGAGACAGGCTTTCAGTCTGTAGCCCAGGCTGACCCTGAACTTGATTCTCTAGCTTCAGCCTCTCAGGTGAGTGCCACTGTGCTTGGCACTGGTTTGGGGACTCGGAGTCATGTACCAGCCCCTCCCAGCCCCTCCCAGCCTCTCCCAGCCTCATTGCTTTAATCTGAAAAGAGCAGATTTCTGGATTCCTTTTCAGATATGCTCTGCTAGTTGTGAGGAATTGTTGCTTCTGGCCATGCTTAAGGTTGACCTGTGCCTGCCTGGGATCACATTCCTGATGGTTGCATCATCTAAGTAGTTGGTTCCTTCCATCCTACTGGGGTACTACCTCTTGTCATTCATTCTGTCTTGTTCCTTGATCAGTGATGGTGCCACGCACTGGTCATGCCCCAATGGAGTTCATAATCTTAATAGAATTGAAATAATAGCTACTTAGCCTGTACTAACAAGCTGAGTAGGTCTTGGGTAATTTATGTGTTTGAATTCTCATAAAAACTAAGAAAGGTACTTGAGGCATTTTCCAGTTAACAAAGGAAAGGTTAATAATAAACTGTCTATGATTGGTCACAACTTGAAAGGGATAGCAAAGGGCCCTGCTCACCCAGCTACATCTGCTTCTGATCTCATCCTGAGGTCACAGGTCACATTTCCAGGAAGCAGCTGTTCTTGCTGACAGCCATCTCCCATCATCCCTTGCTTCCTTCCCTCAACAAATGTATTCAGAAGTCACTTATATGCTAGAGTCAGGTGGTCCCCTATGAAGTTCTACATCATGATTAAAGGGGTTTCCCTGTAAAAACACTGGCATCTTAATTTTTTATTTTATATTATTTTTAATTTTGTGTGCGTTGGTGTTTTGCCTGCATGTATGTCTGTGTGAGGGTGTCACAAGCAGTTGTGAGCTGCTATGCAGGTGCTAGGAATTGAACCTGGGTCTTCTGGGAGAGCAATCAGTGCTTTTAACTGCTGAGCCATCTCTCCAGCCCTGCATTTTGCAATTTCTAAAGGGTTCGGGGTTTGGGGGAGGCGGAGCACTTGTGCTTCGGCTAGTGGTGAGGTGGTGTTAAGTTGCAGGTTGTGGGTACAGCTGAGTGGTGGAGCCCTTGCATAGCATGTTTGAATTCCCAGATTGGATTTCCCTGTAGCACCACAAAAAGGAAGGGGTGTGGAGATAGGAGGTCAAGTTTTTTTTCCTTATTGCTTTGCAAAAAAAACACAAAAACCAAAGAACCTTTCCTAAGCAGAGTGGTTCTAAGGATTTTGTTTGTATTTTTGAGGCCCTATGTAGTCCTGGCTGGCCTTGAACTAATGTAGCTGAGAGTAATCTTACATTTTTGGTTTTGGGCCTAGCCTTTAACGGCTGAGCCATCTCTCCAGCCTGAGAGTAATCTTTAAATCCTGGTCTTGTACCAAATGCTGGGATCTACCCATAAATGACCTGTTTTGGCCATGTGAATATTCCCTTCTGATGCTGTACTAGGATATTTATTTTGCCAGCCATAGTGGTGCATACCTTTAATCCCAACACTTAGGAGGCAGGGGCAGGTAAGTTCCAGGTCAGCTTTACTAAATGCTTGCTGCAGAAGTAAAAGATGGCTCGGGAGGTATCCAGCTTGGCTGTGAAGTCAGCCTGCACTTTAGGAAGTGGCACTGTCTGTGATTGGCATCATCATTCCTCAGTTATCCAGACTTCCCTGCTGTGTTTCCGCCTAAGCATGGTCCATTATCCTGGACTGTGTCAGTGACCTCGGTCCACCTCATCTGGGGTTCTGTCATCACCAAAATCTGTTGCACCCACATACATTCAAGAGCCTGCACCTGACCATGCCCTTCCCCCACATCATGCTATTGGCTAGCAGACATCAGGATCAGTAAATACTTTCCCCCAACCATCTCATTTTCACTTGTTCAACTTTCTCACCCAAAGCCCTTAACTTGAACCATCTCAAAATTGAACCCATCAGCTGTCTGAAGCCAGAAAAACAGGTCCTCCAAATTCATTACTCAGCCAGGCACAGTGAGCCAGACTTTTAATCCCAGTATTCAGAATGCAGAAACAAGCAGGCAGGCTCTCCATGAGTTCAAGGTCAGCCTGGTTTACACAGTGAGTTCCAGACCAGCCAAGGATACATAGTGAGACTCTGTCTCAAAAAACTAAAGCTAAAACAAAAGAAAATAAAATTTAATTACCCACCTGTAAAGAAAATGGGATAGGAGTGAGAAAAGAAAATTAGAGATAGAAGATGCTAAGTGGCCCTTTAGTGGAAGTGTGCCGTGAATGGAAGGGCTGATGACTCATTCTCATTCTTGATTTTTTTTTTTTAATTTTACATGTGTGTGTGGTTTGCCTGCAATTATGTGCATGTCTGGTATCAGAAGAGGGCATCTGATCCCCTGAAACTGGAGTTTGGATGGTTGCCAAATGCCATGTGGGTACTAGCTGAAGCCAGGTTCTCTGCAAGAGCAATAAGTGCTCTTAACCACCAAGTTATCTCCCCAGCCCTTATTCCTGAATCTTAAAAACACCCTTTACAGTAGTATCTAAACCTCATAAGCAAGTCCTGCCCTAGATTTCATCTTTTTTTGTTTTGGGTTTTGGTGTATTTTTTTGTTTGTTTGTTTGTTTTGTTTTGTTTTGAGACAAGGTTTTTCTGTGTAGTTTTGGTACCTGTCTTGGATCTCGCTCTGTAGACCAGGCTGGCCTCGAACTCACCAGAGCTCCGCCTGGCTCTGCTTCCCGAGTGCTGGGATTAAAGGTGTGCACCACCACCGCCCGGCTAAGAACTGTTTTTGCTCTCTATTCTAACAGTACCTGGCACCTGCTAAGTGACCAGTAAGTCTATGCTGAACATATGAGTGAATATGAAAACTGAAAAGTGGCATCAATTTAAAAATGTGTTGTTACATTTACTTACAGCAGGAGGGATGGGGTGGTGCAGGCACACGTGCCATGGCGTTCAAGGGAATGCCAGAAGACAAACTGCAGAAGTTGGCGTAGAGGAAATGCCTTTGCCTGCTGAGCAATCCCAGATTTCTTTTGAAAGACTGATGTGTATAGCTGCTTGTCTGCAAGTATGTACACGCCCCACCTGTGTGCAGTGCCCTTGGAGGCCAGAAGAGGGGGTTCGATTCTCTGGAATGGAAGTTGCCAGTTTGTCGTGAGGCACCAGTGGGTGCTGGGAAAGAACTCAGGGTCCTTTGGAGAGCAGTGAGTGATCTTAACTACTGAGCCATCTTCCCAGCCCCTGGCATAGATTTTTTTTTTTTTTTTAGGTTTCTCCTTAATAGACAGTGGTTTCCGTGGGCTGGGTTTGTAGGCAGATGGGCTCTGCTGCTCCCCGAGTGCAATCCCCTATTTGTCTCCTGTGTTGGTTTGTCCAGTCATTCAGAGTTACAAAGTTCTTGTCGTCGGGCCAATGAGGGACACTAACTTGACCCCATTAGTTTCTCTTCCTCCTCCCTCCTCCCTCTGTACCTCCCCTTTCCTCTTTCCCCCTTGCCCCTCTCTCCTCGGTCTTGCAGGAGGGTATTATCCCAGAACTAGGCACACTATTGTACCTTTCAGTCTGTGCTCTGGGGCTGGAAAGGGGCACCATTGCAGGGTGGCAGGCGGCAGGAGGTTTATGGACAAGAGGGCCCAGTGGGGACTACCAGATGAGGGCTGCCTTCTCTAGGAAGACCTCTAACCAGGGTACTCTCGGCTCTCTACCCTACCAACCCCACTCTATGCTTCCCTCCAGACTGCCACTGTGATCTCTCTCTCTCTCTCTCTCTCTCTCTCTCTCTCTCTCTCTCTCTCTCTCTCTCACACACACACACACACACACACACACACACACACACACACACACACACGCTACAGCACAGACAAGGAACTGAGACAGAAACAGAGCTCACCAGGCAGCCGTGAGCTTGCAGATGACAAGAAGTTGTCTCCAGGGGCTGTGCCTCAGTGTCTCGTTGGACACTTGGGGGCAGCAAACAGCCAGAGGCGGAGCCCCAGGGGACTGCTGGGTGGGTCTCTGGGGCTTCAAGAAATGAGTCCAAGTGAACTGACCATTAGGCTTACCTTTGACACAGGGTCATCCAGCACAAAAGAACATGAGCAACACCATCTGTCTGGTCTGGCTTCAGGAGCAGAAAGGGTGGGACAAAGGGCTTTGAAACGAACCACCAGGTCACAATTGTGAAGAACCTTGGCATTGTGGCACCTTGGAGGGAAACTGACTTTTACGTTGAGAGCCCTCAACGGCACAGGTGTCTGGAGGCAAGAACACACAGCCATTTGCTTGCGCAAAGGGCGGGGAGGGTGTGGTAGCACTCTAGGAAAACAGTGTTTACCGAGCTTCAGAGGCGAGACAGGGTATGCTAAAGAACTGACTGAATGGAAATGTGCCCGCCTGGAACGTGAAGAGGAAACTAGAAACACACCCTAGCAGAACACGTTTAAGCATCCAGGACAAGAAAGACCAGTAGGGGCTGGAGAGATGGCTCAGAGGTTAAGAGCACTGGCTGTTCTTCCAAAGGTCCTGAGTTCCCAGCAACCACATGGTGGCTGAAAACCATCTGTAATGAGATCTGATGCCCTCTTTGGGCCTGCTGGGATATGTACAGGCAGAATACTGTACACATAATAAATAAATAAATCTTTAAAAAAAGAAAGAAAGAGCGAGCAGTAGAAAACACGTGAAGAGGTGGGTGTGGGGGCAGGTGTGAAGAGATCGGTGATTTGGCTGTTTTGAGATAGGAGCTAATGTAATCTACACTGGCCTCCAACTCACCGTGGAGCTGAGAATGACCTTGAGCTCCAGCCCTTTTGCCTTCACTTCCTAAGGGCTGAGGTTATAAGAGTGCACTACCACAGCTGGCTTTATGGGGGCTTCAGAATCGAACCCAGGACTTCACACATGCGAAGCAAGCTACTGGACTGAGTTATACTCTCAGCCCCAGACTGGGACCTTAGAGATTGTGGTAGCTGCAGAGAAGGAAAGAGGATGGGAGGTGGAGGGTCCAGTGTGGAAGCTGTGAGTGACCACGTCACAATAGTGTTGCCTGGAACAGCAGCTGACCTTAGGGATGGAGAGAAACGGGAGGATCTGAGAACCAGTGCAAAGTTAAACAACCAGAAGGTGGATCTGGAGGGGTAAGTGTGAAGAGGAGTCAAGGAAGGAGATGGCGGAGAAGAGAACAAGCCAGCAATGAACAGCCCTGGCCTGCCCCCTGGACCGCTGGGCATACAAACATTTCACCAGCTGGGCAGTGGTGGTGCACGCCTTTAATCCCAGCACTCAGGAGGCAGAGCCAGGCAGATCTCTGTGAGTTCGAGGCCCGCTTGGATTACAGAGTGAGTTCCAGGACAGGCACCAAAGCTACACAGAGAAACCCTATCTCAAAAAAAAAAAAAAAAAAAAAAAAAAAAAAAAAAAAACCCAAAAAAACATTTCACCAATGACGAGAGGAACACATTTGGGAGGCAATCTTATGCTTTGCTTCGGAATTACTGAGTTCGAGGTATCAATGGAACGTGCTGAACGGGGTATGCTAGAGGGGATATCCTGGAGAGGGTAGCCAGGAGGGGATATCCAGGAGGCAGTTAGAAGGGATTGAGCACTGGGATGTGGATGGATGAGGAAGTTTATCTAGGGAGAGCAGGCAGGTCTGAGAAATGAATGGCCACCTCGGTCTAACCGGTAGAGTGGCTTTCCCCTGCCAGAGTATCCTGGGATGCCCTGAAGGTATCCACGGCAACAGAGGAGAGCTTTGCTCTGTTCTCTTTCCCCCACTGAGTCCTAGCTCTGGCCCAATCTTTGCCCGGAGGCAAAGTCCTCTGTTTGCCACTACAGTGTGGCACCCACCCCCCACCCCCCACAATACCTCACTTGTGGGAACTTACAAGAAACTGACCTTGGTCAAATAACACAGATGAGAAGGTTCAGCTGTGTGTAGCTTTATAGACTAGCTCTTGTGGGTGTCCCAAATGGATGATACCTAAGGGGTTCTCAAGGAAAGGATAAGCGAAGCCCCCCTGGGTCCAAGAACAAGGATCCTGGCCGGGGTTGTAGGCCAAGGAACCCCTACTCACCCTGTCACATTGTTGTTCTCTCTTCCCCAATGAGGGCTGTGGGACCCTGAAGAGCTGTGACGGGAACCACCCTCCAAACCCTTCCTCAGACTCCAGCAGGCCACAGGTTGGTACCTGATACCACATACCCTCTCATCCTCTCCCCACCTCTGGAATATGTGTGGAGACGGGTAAGAGATGCAGGGGGCCATGAGCCTGATGGGAAGGGTTTCCAGAACTGAGTTGGGGGGATAGGAGCCTTGTTTTGGGGGTGGTGGGGATAGGAGCGGTTAGCTGGCTCCAGACCCAGGTTCCTCATGACAAAAGTTACAGAGCACTGGCTGTGGAATCGTTAGTTGTCCCTGAGCTCTCAGTACCGTGGTTTGAACAGGCCTGTCCCAGTACTGCTCTTCACGAACCTTGGGCTCCAATGCAGCGATGTTAGGAGGTGGGACCAGTGGGAGGCGTTGGGTCATGAGACAAAGCCCATGAGAGAATAAGTAGAATGTTCTCACCAGTTCTCCCTGCCAGTGTAACGGAACAGATGAGAGTAAGAACTGTTTTGAGGGAGGGCTTCGCAATGTAGCCCCAGCTAGCTTGAGACTTACTATGTAGCCCAGGCTGGCCTCAGACTTGAGATCCTACTTCTGCCTGCAGAGCACTGGAAATATAGGCCTTAAGTAACCACACCTGCATGGAAAATATGAACGATGATGTTTACCTGGTGATGTTTACCTGGAAATGAAAATAAAATTATCTGAACAGGACTCTGCTGGGAAAAATGGCCTTGCTTCCTTTTTGACTGGCTTTGAAGGCAATGTAAACAGAATGGGAAAGAAAAGGCCTGTTCCATCTGCCTTCCTTCTTTCTCCTAATCTCTCCCCCAGTAGTAAGGACTGAACATAAGGCACTGGGATGAAGAAAAGAAATCAAAGAGGAAGGACACGACTGTTCCTGGGTGAGGTGGAGGAGAAGGTTTATTGTAGATAAAAGGGAGAGCATAGGTAGAGACAGGGACATCTGGGAGAGTCCAGAGTGGACATGTCCCTGAGCCGTGTGTGTGTGTGTTTGGGGGGGGGGAGCAGCTGCCCACCAACAGGAGCAGCCTGGGCCCCAAGAGACAGGCTAAGAGAGTAGATGGGGGATGGGGAGGAGACCAGGTACCCAAACAGCTGGATTATATAAGGGAGGGCAGCCCAGTTCCCTGGGCTGGAGAAGTTTAGGGCAGGGGGCAGGTATGCCAGCCATATCCTGTAGCAGCAGGAAGGGACTAAGGGATGCAGGGAGAACCTGGAAGCCATGCCCACTTTGACATGTTAAATAGGCTTCTCCGTTAACATTCGGCCAGAGTTGGAGACCTAACAGCCTCTTCCACTACTAATATGTATCCTCATCCCTGCCAGAGTCTCATGGCTTTGCATTCACTGTGCAGCCAAGGATGACCTTGAATTTCCTTTTTTAAAAGGGTTATTTGCTTGGGGCTGGAGAGATGGCTCAGACCTTAAGAGCTCTTGTAGAGGACCATGGTTGGTTCCCCGCTCCCAAGCCTGATTAAGCTCTGGATTCTGTAAGTATACTGAAGTACTCTATTCTACTTCCACCTGGCACGGGAGCCCAAGGGAAGGCCATTCTGGGCTAGCCTGAGTGAGCCTTTGTCTCAAAAAAACAAATAAAGAGTCAGGCATGGTGGTCCATGCCTTTAGTAACAATACTCGGGAGGCAGAGGCAGGTGGATCTCTGTGAGTTTGATGCCAGCCTGGTCTACAGAGTGAGTTCCAGAACAGCTAGAGCTACACAGAGAAACCCTGTCTCAAAACACCAAAACAAAACAAAAACAAATAAGTAAATGAATAATACATAATATACTTTGGCAGGGAGAATGGCTCAGCGTTTAAGAGTACTGGTGGTGCATATATATATATATATATATATATATATATATATATATATATATATATATATATATAGACAGACAGACAGACAGACAGGCAAAATACTCATACACATAAAATGAAATAAAAAGAATTTTCCTTTTGTTTTTTTCTGAGACAGGGTTTCTCTGCATAGTCTGGGCTGTCCTAAAACTCACTCTGCAGACCAGGTTGGCCTCGAATTCAGAGATCTGCCTGTCTCTGCCTCCTGAGTGCTGGGATTAAAAGTGTGCACCACTGTGCCTGGCAAGATAAGTAAATCTTTTAAAAAGATAGTAATATACTTTTGTTTTTAGTGAGGCATGGTGGCACACCTGACATTCTGGCACTTAGGAGGCTGAGGCAGAAGGATTACCTCAAATACAAGGCCAGATCGAACTACATAGTAAGACCCTGTCTCAAACAAAACTAAGGGGCTGGAGAGGTGACTTATTGAGTATGTATCCTAGCACTCATCTCAGGTAGCTCACAAAACTTCAGCTCCCAGGGGATCTGACACCTCCTTCCAGCCTCTAAGGACATCTTCACATACCTGGCACACACACACACACACACACACACACACACATACACACACACACAAATAATGAATCTTAAAAAGAAAATGGCTGTGGGGCTGGAAAGATGGCTCAGCAGTTGTTGCTTTTACAGAGGACCCAGGCTTGGTTCCCAGAACCCACATGGTGGCTCACAACCAAACCAAACTCCAGTTCCAGGGGATCCAATACCATCTTCTGAACTCCACAATCACACACACACACACACACACACACACACACACACACACTGCATATACATTCAAGGGTAGCGAGATCTCTGTTTAGAGCCAGCCTGGTCTACATAACAAATTCCAGTTCAGCCAAGACTACATAATGAAAAACAAAACAAACTGGTTTCTCTTGTATTCTTACACATTTTATTTTATAATTTCCACACGTTTGTCTGAGTATTCATGAGTCTGAAAACAATTTCAAAGACCGAAGGCTTAAAATTCCTGCACACAAAAAATATGTTGCCTTAACTCTTCCATAAGGGGATATTTGGCACTGGGTGCTGTAGCACTGGGGGGCAAAGTCTTTTTTTCTTTTTTAAGATTTATTTTATTTTATTTTATGAGCCTGCACATATGGGCACCACATGTGTATCCGGTGCCCGTGGAGGTCAGAAGAGGGCACAGGTCCCCTGGAACTGGAGTTGCAGATGGTTGTGAGCCACCGTGTGGGCACTGGGAACTGAACCCAGGTCCTACAAGGGCAACAAGTGCTCTTAACTTCGGAGCCATCTCTCCAGCCCCCTCAAAGCCTGTCCTTTGGTTCCTTCAAAGGACAAGGACCATTCTGGAGCACAGGACCACCCGACCCACTTGTAGGTTCGCTGCCACCACAGGCGGGGGACGCTCACACCATGAGAAGGGCAGCTGTGTGACATCTCAGATTTGTCCTAGGACACCCCTCCTCCCAGCTGCAGCTGGGCCAAGGGTCCCACTGGGCTCAGTTACTTCTCAGACCGAATGGCAACGAACTGACCCAGGTGGAGTTTGAACACACTGAGCTGTCAGCCTTGAGGAGACTAGAAGAGCTGGCAGATACCAAGAGAGAGATGGCAAGCCAACAGCAGAGATCTAGAGATCTGCCGAGACAAGGGGCCTTCCACCACAGAGATCTGCCCCTGAGCCTTGGGACGTCTCTGCTCCCTGCTATCCTGTCATTGAGCTCAGAGACTGGGGAAGGGCAGGGGTCTCCAGCTACCTGTAGCCCACAGCTGAACATGAAGCGTGTCAGGAAGTACACCGGGGAAAGCCGAAGCAGCTTTCTCCTTCTTCCGGTTTGTGAATAGGTCTCCGTTCCCGGTACACAGCGCTATGACCTTGTTATTAACATCTACGTCCGTGCAGGTCTCTACCCAAGGACTTTCAATCTGCTTGACTGTGTACAAAGCAGTTAGAGCTGTTGTTGCTCCTGGTGGGGAGGAAGGACAGAAAGGTCTGCAGAGAGAGACCTCTATGGCCAGGCTCCTTCTATCCCAGGGGGGGCCTGCAGCACCCCTTCTCTTATGGAGTAAACCTAGTCACAATATCCACCCAGAAACAGACTGACCAACTACATCCACATCTCAAGTCTATTTATTTATTTGTTTATTTATTGGGGAAAGGTCTCCCTACATAACCCTGGCTGGCTGGAACTCACTATGTAGAACAGGCTGGTCTTGAACTATAGAAATCTGATGGCTTTGGCCTCCCCAGGGCTGGGATTTAAAGGCATGTGCCACCACACCTGGACACATTTCAATACTATCAGTGCTTTAGAGACGAGGAAAAGCTTGGAGAAAAGCCAGATGCCTACAGTAAGAAATAGAGAGTCCAAACTGGGTGTGGTGGGACACACCTGTGGTAGCACATACTCAGTGCACTTAGGAGGTTACGGTGGGGTGATTACAGTTACAGGGAGGGTGTAGGGAGGGAGAGAAGGAAGACGAGAGAGGAAATTCAATGGCAGAGGACCCCCATCTACTTGCTGCACCCCCGCAGTATATTGCATTTCCTAGAGTACACACTCTCACCTCCACGTTTCTACACCTAGGTCCTGGCTGGAATACCTCTAGGATGCTCTCAGGAGCTCTGTAACTCAAACTTTAAGACTCCACTGTTGCTGGGCAGTGGTGGCGCACGCCTTTAATCCCAGCATTCGGGGAGGCAGAGGCAGGCGGATCTCTGTGAGTTCGAGGCCAGCCTGGTCTCCAAAGTGAGTTCCAGGAAAGGTGCAAAACTACACAGAGAAACCCTGTCTCAAAAAAAAAAAAAAAAAAAAAAGACTCTACTGTTACACCTTGGTAAGGTGTACCTTTATATTGCCAGGCTCACCAAGGAAATGATTGCAATGTAAGACATCCACAGACATGTAACCCTCGGCTCCATTTCACTAAATTATAAGGGTTCATGTGGCCAGGATGAGAATACCCAGTTCTCAGCTGGGAAATAGATACTACAGAGAATCCACGAGGGCATGGGTGGCCTCCTGGCTCCCAGGCGTTGGAACTAGTGGATTTATTCAGTTGTGCAACACTATACCAGCAGGCCTATTATGGTCTAAACATTACGCCAGGTGCTAGGGATCAAGGATGAATGGAGAAATTAACTGGAAGGATAAAGTTGAACAAATACTTAAAAGAACACTCTAAAAATCTGTAAAGGAAATACAACAGTTTAATCCGTGCTTTGGTCCAGGTATACTGGGAGAGAGTTTCCCCTCACCCTCCCAAGGGGATGATTTGAGGGGATTAGAACAGTAATCCTCAGGTTAGGTGTCAAGGCTTGAGGTCCAAATCCCAACCCAGACCCACACCTGGACCTGTTGTTTCCCTTAATTCTCAGCATGAGATCCGGGAATTAGTGGTCTGGTTGTCAGTCCACTCGGGGTCAAGTACCCCAAGAACACCCCCAAACGATTCTCCCCTTACTCAGGAGACCCCCACCTACATAGGCCCTTTAATTGTTCTTAGCTTTTTTTTTTTTTTTTCCTTTTTTTAGACAGGGTTTCTGTGTGTAGCCCTGGCTATCCCTGGAACTCTCTTTGTAGAACAGGCTGGACTCGAACTCACAGAGATCCTGCCTCTGCCTCCTTAGTGCTGGGATTAAAAGTGTGTGCCAACACCACCCGGTGAACAACTGTTCTTAAGGACGGTGTCAAGTGACCTTCATAGAAGGTGCGACTCCTTTAAAATGAAAGAGCAAACACGCACAGCCGGCCGTCACAAACCCTAAACCCAAACCAGAGTGCCAACCAGACCCCACACTCGGGCCTGGCTCCTTCCAAAGCGCGGAGCTTCAGACAACAGCCCCGAGAATTGCCCCGCCCCCAAAGCGCGAGCGCCGATTGGTCAGCGTGATCGCAGGGCGTGGCCAGATCTTAAAGGTCCAAGAGCTTAGTGGGCCGGGAGGAGGCGGTGGCTGCTCCGGGAACCCCAGAGGAAGTGATGCCTCAAAAGCCCATGTAGGTGTCTTTAAAACCTCGCTAATGTCCAGACTCAAGTTCCAGATCTATGGAGCCCACCAGAAACTGTCCACTCTTCGGAGGCGCCTTCTCCGCCATCCTCCCCCCGGGGGCCATTGATGTGAGGTGAGAAAGCCCAGGCGTCCCGGAGGCCGGTCGGGTGGGTTGCGGGAAGAAGCCAGAGACATCGAGAGTGTCCCTGCCCCTCTTCCAGCGACCTCCGACCGGTCCCGGACAACCAAGAAGTTTTCTGCCATCCCGTGACCGACCAGAGTCTGATCGTGGAACTTCTGGAGCTGCAGGCCCACGTGCGGGGCGAAGCGGCTGCGCGGTGAGAAAGTTAGCCAATGGGAGGCCCGGAGCCGAGGAAGTGGGCGGGGCCCGGGGCTGGACGGTTATTCAGGGCGAAAACTCCAAGGGCGATCGCGGACCGGCCAGAAGAGAGTGAGGCTCGAGGGTGGGTTATTCAGAGATGCCCCTTCCTACCCCTGTCCCCCCGCCCCCGACTCCAGGTACCATTTTGAGGACGTTGGCGGGGTGCAGGGGGCTAGGGCTGTGCACGTGTTATCTGTGAAGCCTCTCTGTTTGGAGAACTTATCCCTGAGGGGCTGTTGTCAAGATGCCTGGTTCCTTTCTGGCAAGCAGCAGGTAGCTAAAGAAAACCAGCAGGTGAGAGGGCCACGGCGAATGGGATGTCCTGAAGCGGGGGAGGGGGTAGCTCCAGTTACCATCCTGGTAAGCATCCTGATTCTGATCCCTTTAGGTAGCAAAGGATGTCACACTATATCAGGCCTTGCTTCGGCTGCCCCAGTACCAGACTGACCTGTTGCTCACCTTCAATCAGCCCCCGTAAGGACAAAGGAAAGGGTGGGAAGTTCGCAATTGGATCCTTACCCTACCCCTCACCCCCCCCCCATCCCCGACAATCAGGCTGGGTGGGTCAAACAGGAAGATTGGCTGGTAGACTCCTTCAAGGAAGCAGAAATGGGCTTTGAGGGTCAGGGATTCCTGGTCTCCTGGGGAATAGGAAGTGTAATCTTGTAAACCTCCAGCTGGACCATTTTCTTTCTCCCTCTGTTGCCTCCCCCTAAGCTCTAACAGCAGGTCTCTTGGCCCTGAAAATCTGTCTTGTCCACCCTGGAGCCTGGGTAACTTTGAACAACTGGTGACTAGTTTGACTCTTCATGATCCCAACATCTTTGGTCCCCAGTGAAGATGATGGCACATAACATTCTGCTGCTGAGGACTCAGGGATCTGGTTCTGAGACGGGGAGTTCCTTTCTACTTCTTCCCTGGACACAAACATGAGACACCTCCTCTGCAGAAATAAACTTGCTTTATAAACAACACAGTTTCTGTGGCTTTGAATTTAAGAGGACACCTGGGTCTCCCCCTGGTCTTAGAAGGGGGACTTTAAAGCTGTGCACAGGAGCAGGAGGGACCCAAGAATGGCAGTAGAAATATACTTTGGGGTATCTGATTCAACCCTGAGATGGGTGTGAAGTATACAGGGGGACTTGGGAAAATTAAAGCAATATCCAAGGGAAGGACATAAATTACTGTTCAGAATCAGATTGGAGATTCAACCCTAAGAGAACAGAGGAGTGGTCATGGCTGTCCCCCTGAGGTGGATGAGAAGTCAATGGGTCAGTAAATCATCACTGAGATAGTAAGTAGTGGAGTGTTGATTTGGAGTACAGGAGAGTGACTCATTTAGTGTATGTGTTGTAGAAGACGCGCAGCTGATCCCAGAAGAAGAGAGAGAGGATAGTGTGGGGGCCAAGGCGAAAATAGGAGGCACCTATACCCTTGTACATGCCAAAAAGGCCCTCTTTCCGAGCTGTCTGCAGCAGAGCGTCGAAGATCCCCCGGTACATGAGGCCCTGGAGCATGTCGGGGAGGGAGAGCACAGGAGGAGCACGTCAGAGCCCAGCAGGATCAGACACCTTTGCAGGCAGTGTTCGAGGCTCTGCTCCTCCACCCCCAGTTTTCCTTGGCAGCCTGAACCGTACAGTGCTCCCTTACCTTGCCATGAGTATCAGTGGGCTGGTTATAGAGCCTTGTGCTGGCCACATCGAAGGGTGTCATGGCCGTGACTACTGCGATGCCACTCACCATGGCAGCCGCCAGAGCCACCTTCCAGCTCTGGGGAGGAAAGATCTATAAGAAAGAGACAGAACTTTATCAACCACACAGTCATTCAACCTTAGGGTAGGACAGGCCCTGCCCTGGAAACACAATTTCTAGGAGCTTCCATACCACCCGAGACAACACAGTGTGATAACTCCGAAGGAGGAGTGTCCAGAGGGCTTAGGTATCCCTTCTGGTAGGAGATGATGACAGAATCCTATCTAAGGGGCCAGTGACCCCAAGCCCTGCTGCTGCTCCCTCACTTTTGAACCTTGGCCCCATCCCATCCAGGGCCCACCTCCCTTCTTCCACCCTTGTTCCCCGGTCCAGGGATGGTCCCACCCCTTCCCTGGCAGTACCTCCCACTGAATCAAGAGGTCCTTGGTGGATGAGAAGGTGCACAGCTGGGTAGAAGAGCCGATGACAACTCTGGGCAGGCCTCCCACGGCCCCTCGCCACAACCCCACTAGACCATGTTTCTGGCCAATCTTGGTTAGTGCATGAAACATGCCCTGGTGGGGCAGGAAAGACCATGGAGTTGGGGTTCAGTCACCCCACCATCAGGGACTGCCTCCTAATAACACTTTCAAGGATCATGTACCCATTGCCCAGACAACCAGTTCAGTGTAGGCTTAGAGCCAGAACAGGGGCCCTCAGGTGTCTACTGACATTTGCCAACTCGAGAGTTCAGGCTGGAGGTACGGAAGTGAGGACATTAGCGGGTCAAGAGACTGGGGCAGGAGAAACAGGTGTGGGAGATTTGAGGAACGAGGGCACGTGAGGGTCAGGATGGGCTCCAGGGGCTGACGCGTGGGACCTGATGGGGTTGGGCAGAGCAGTGACTAAAGGTGGAGCAGAAAGCTGGGAGAAAATGGGGAAGAGGGCTGGGCACTCCGGGGGCTTCAGGAACCCTCACCTCATGCTTATACTGGTGTCCTACAGCGATTTCAGAGGCTGCCTGTGCCTGGAGGTGTGTCTTCACCTGAGGACAAGAGAGTATCACAGCCTGTGCCCCAGTGGTCATCTTCCCACCACGGAGAGCGAAACACCCGAACCCCTCACACCTCCTCCTCTAGGGTATTAAGCAACGAATATATTCTTTTTAATCTGATAATTACTGTTGTTCCCACTTAACAAATTGGTCATAAGAGTCTGTGTCCCTTGGCTGTAGTCCCAGAGGACAGACCTCCTAGCACTACAAGATACCCCGCCCTCTCCACATTCTACCTCCCTTGGGGCTGGGGGTGGGGCGTGGAGGTTGGAGAATGGCAATATTTCTTAAGATTTCATATTAGGCAAGATCTGGGTGTCTAGCTTCTTGTGCCAGCTCCCATTCCAGACCAGGTCTCCAACTGCCAGCTCCACAAGCCTCCCTTGTCAGAGTACCCAAAATATGTTCTTTGGCTCCCAGGACCCGAAGGGGTGTGAATTCAGTTGACTTTGAAGATGCCTTTGTCTTCAAATCTCATCCATTACGAGTGAGACCAAGCTGGCTCTCCTAGAGATCATCTTCTTCTCTTAGCTGCACTAAGCCTGGCCTAGCCCCAACAATAAACAGCTGTGAGACCTTGAGCTGTGTGACATCTCTGGGTCTCAGGCTCCCAACCCTTCACCTATATTTGATAACTCAAAGGAGTAAACTGTGAGATTGCAATTCTGTGATGCCCAGGATCCTCTTGATCCTACACTCATTAATCCATATCACTCAGATTCCTCATCCTGCCTACACAAAGTCAACCAATAATAAGACAATAAAAGCTACAGCATCACTGGACATGGTGGCACGTTTGTATTCAAAGCACTTCGGTGGCAGAGGCAAGGAGGATCAAGAGGCCAGCTTGGGTTCATAGTGAGTTTCAGACCAGCCTAGACCATGTCGCTGGACCCTGTATCCAAAAATAAATAAATAAATAAGAAAGAAAGAAAGATTGTCAAATGCTTCACATGTCCATCTCACTTGTCTCCTTTAATCCTTCTGACAATCACACAAAAGTCTATAATTATCCCTGTTTTATAGATGTGGTAACAATGAATAATTTTCAAAGCCAGGATCTGAGTTCCAGAAAGTCTGATTCCAAAGCTCAGCTGTAGGCAGATGGGATGCACACCTGTTAACTGGAGCACTGAAACCTAGGTTGGACCTTGGCTTTGAAGCCAGGCTGTGCTACAGAAGAAATTTGACACTACTATAGAGGAAGACCCTGCCTCAACTAACAAACAACACCCCCTTCCCCCTCACTCCCCCACCCCGCTCAAAGAAGTCTCTAGGAGCAAAATCTGTAATCTTCATGAGCACCTTGCAGTCAGTTGGGTGGGTGTGTACAAGGCAGATCCAAGGCCTTGAAGCTTGCCACCACTTTCCTTTAGCTTTTCCTGCTTACAGGGAGACAGCACCCTGTCACCAATGCCCTTATGAAGGGCAGGCTCCCACCCTACTACACCAAGGGTCTTTCTTGAAGGCCCCAGACAAGACCCCCTTCTTACCATATAGATTGGGCTTCCCAGATAGGCTCCTATGACCCCAGCTAGGGCCCCAGCTGCAGCGCTTCGGACAGGACTGAGGACACCTTCATTGGTGTGCAGGTATCCCCTAGCCTCCGCCAGCCCGTAGGTGCCCAGTCGGATGCCATTCATCAGGAACTGGTACAAGAGTGCAGGGGCCAGGCCCTTCTGCAAGGCAGCCAGGCCATCCACCTTGCCAATGGTGAAGAAGGCATGGAAGACGTTTCGGTAGTGGCGCTGGTAGGTTCCTGGGGCCTTCAGTTCTCCTTGCAATTGCATTCTGGTCTTTACAACCTCCAGGGGATTGGTGAACACACAGGCCCCGCAGGCTGCCAGACCACTCAACAAGAAGTCCATGGTAGGGGTAGCAAATGGCCTTGGAAAGCAGGGATGGATATCAGGGCAACACCTGGCTCTTTGCAGTCCAGGCTGCAACAGGTAGAAATTTAGAGAGCTAAAGTGTCAGGGTCAAACGTCAAGAAATTAATTAAGGTTAGAGGGAATTTGAGGGTCAGAGGGTGGCAAAGAGGAGTGTAGGAGAGTCTGGCGAGAAGGCCCTGTTGACCAAGGGATCTGAGGTCAAGGAGGAGCAGAAGTGAGAAGGTGGCAGATGCCAGGGATGACAGGCTAGGGGGACCAGGGAGTATTTTAGGAAAACGCGGAGTTGGGAAATGGTAGCTGGAGAAGCAGGAAACAGAAAAGCGACAAGAAGGATCAGAGGGAAGACCCGGAGGGGGCGTGGCGACAAGCAAGAGGAGGGTCGCCTAGGAAGTTCAGATTCTGGCTAAGCATGAGCGTGGCAAGGTAGCTACGGAGCCGGAGCACCTTTTACCCGGGGTAGCTTGCGGAGGCCGGGCCGCCTCGCTACAGTCCGTGGAACGCAGCGCCAATGGGGACTCTCCAAGAGCCGCAGCCGAGCGCCCCCGCCAATGAGCGCCGAGCCGGCTCGGCGGCCAATGGGAGGTGCTCGCAGCGGCCCGGCCCTCGGCCTCGGATGGAGCAGGTCGGGTTAACTCTCGTCGCCCGGGCTCCCAGGCCTGCTGCTGGTCTCCGCCGGGTGCCCGAGGCGCGGAGGTCTTATCACTGTCCGGGGCTCGGGGTGGGCCGTGGGTTCCCGAGCAGATGCAGAGGCTGAGAGCAGAAGGTTGGGCAGCTCCTCCCGCGGATGGCCGGCTCCCTGCGGTCGTCCTCTAGCCCAGGTCATCTGGGTTTGGGGTTGCCTGACCGCAGCCACGCCCAGCGCTGTTCCGATGCCAGGACAGCCCGGAAACAGCGGTCCCGCCCTCCGGGGAGACGGGGCACACCTGCTGGACAGCACCCATCCCCTACGGCCGAGTAAAATGTTTGTAGTGTCTCGTACTAGGGTGTGGCTAGCTGCGGGGGCCGAGGGAGAGAGACTTGAAGGCCAGCCAGGGAACGAAGCTTGATCTTATTAAGCTCTTGATCCTCACGGTGACCTAGAGGAAGCCGGGCAGGTCAAGACAAGGATTTCCATCCCCTCTCCAGCGAGGCTTAGATTACAAACTTGTCTCTTGTCCTTGCTTCATGCGTGTGGTTAATCATGAAAGAACCCGCGGGAAAGAAACTGGAAAAGAGCGGAGAGAAGACGGCTTGGAGAAAAAAGGCAGGGGCTTAGGGATGCCATCTGGGTGGCGGGAAGAAGCAGAGGGCTCACCTGAGTAACACTCAGCTCCCCTGCTTACCGCCGAGTTCCGATTCGTGTCTTCCTTCCTACTATCTGATTGACGGTGGGCAAGTTACTTATCTTCTCAGAAACCCCTTGTAAAATGAGAGCGATATCTGTGGGACACACTCCAAAGGAAGTGTTGGGCTTGTGTTCAGTTAAATTTACTGGAAAGTCGGGAGTTGACAGAATTCTTCTCACTTCCTGGAGGTCCCTGCCCTCTCTTCCGTGGTGTCCGAGTCAGGATGCCCTGGAGCATCTTCTGATGGCTTTTCCAAATTGTCCAGGTTCAGCCTCACCCTGCTTTGTTCCTCAAACATACACCTATTGTTCTCAGCGGTTGTTAATTTCCCTACTGCCCTACTCTGGAAGTTCCTAGGAGCCCTGGGGGGCCAGATCTGAGTCATAATTTGTTGTTTGTGAGACAACCTTGCGGGGTGTAGCCTACAGGGGCCTCAAACTCAAAATCCTCTTGCCTCAGCCTGTGGAGTGCTGGGGATTCCAAGTCTGCTGCCATACTGAGTGACAGGGTGATTCCACACCTAGTTTCACATCCTGAGTTTGAAGCCTGTGGTTCTCAAAAGGGTGGTCCTATAGAAATACATTTAGCCTCGCTGGAAATCCTCTAAACCAGAAGGTCTGCAGGTGGAACCCCGGCTGGCTCTCTTTCATCAAGGCCCCTGGATGCTAAAGGTTCAGAATCACTGGCTTGCTCTTTCTGTCTTTAAGACCGATGATGCCTTAGAGAGGGACATATTTTAAGGTACTATATTTTTGTTATTTTGTCTTTTCATTTTCTTTTTTTACCCCGTAGCTGAGGACCGAACCCAAGGCCTTGTGCTTGCTAGGCAAGTGCTCTACCACTGAGCTAAATCCCCCAACCCCAAGGTGTTATTTTTTTTTTAAGAATAATCTTAACTTTTAGAAGTTTTCTGGACATTTTAATTTTTCTGAACACTGCACAAAAATTGTAAAGATATTGAGTGTTCTCATGTACTCTGTATGCGGTTTTCCCTATTCTACTGCCTTCCACCATTACCATGTACTGCTGTGATTAATGAAACAACACCAAAACATTATTCTGAAGTCCAAACCTTAGTCAGGGTTCTTTTGTTTTTACTTTGACTCCTGTTCTGTTCAGGATCACGTACAGAATACTAAATTACATCTAATTGTCATAGTCACTCCTTAATTATGGCAGTTTCTTAAACTTCCTTTGTTTTTCTTCAAGATATTTATTTGTTTGTTTGTTTGTTTATTTATTAATAGAGAAGGTTTCACTATGTAGCCTTGGCTGGCCTGGAACTAGACCAGACTGGCCTCAAACTCACAGAGTTCTGGTTGTTTTTGCCTCCCGAGTACTGGGATTGGGCACTGACTGATCTTCCAGAGGACCCAGTTTGGTTTGGTTTGTTTTGTTGTTTTTGTTTTTGGAGACAGGGTTTCTCTGTGTAGCCCTGGCTGTCCTGGAACTGTAGACCAGGCTGGTCTCAAACTCGGAGATCCACCTACCTCTGCTCCCTGCCTGCCTCTGCTCGCTCCAGGGGATCCAGTTTTAATTTCCAGCACTCACATGGCAACTCACCAGCCACCCATAACGCCAATCCTAAAGGCATTTGATGCTCCCTTCTGGTGCTGGCACTGCATGTACATGTGGACATACACAGACATTAATACATAATAAAATAAATCTTTTGTTGTTGTTGTTTTTGTTTTTTCAAGACAGGGTTTCTCTGTGTAGCCTTGGCTGTCCTGGAACTCATTCTGTAGACCAGGCTGGCCTCGGACTCACAGAAATCCACCTGCCTCTGCCTCCCAAGTGCTAGGATTAAAGGTATGCACCACCACTGCCTGGCAATAAAATAAGTATATTTTAAAAATAGATAAATAAGCCAGGCGATGGTGGCACATGCCTTTAATCCCAGCATTCAGGAGGCAGAGCCAGGCGGATCTCTGTGAGTTTGAGGCCAGTCTGGTCTACAGAGTGAGTTCCAGGAAAGGCGCAAAGCTACACAGGGAAACCCTGTCTCGAAAAACCAAAAAAAAAACCAAAAAAAAAAAAAAAAAAAAAAAAAAACCAAAAAAAAAAAAAAACAAAAACAACAAACAAACAAAAAAGATAAATAGAATAAAATACAAATAAAACAAAAATGAGGAGAGTTAATTCTCCCCTCCATGAAAATAGAATACCTACATTGAATTCTTCTGTATGGGATATTTATCCAACTAATATATTTATTTACTTATTTATACATTAATTTATATTACTGATATCCCTATGGACTCATGGATATTTGTTTTATATTTTGAGTCAAAGTCCATGTTTTATTTTATTGCTCAATTTATTATGCCTTTGTCTTTTGGAGCTAGTGTGTGTGAATCTCTCATTTATTATTTATTATTTTTATTGTTTATTGCTTTGAGTCAGGGTCTCATTTAGCCTGGGCTGATCTGGAACTTGAAATTCTTCTGCTCTCTGGGTGCTGGGATTACAAGCATAGGCTACCATGCCTGGCCTAGATAGGCTTCTTTGATTTAGAAATGTGTGCTTAATTTTCATTTATTATTAATATTGTTATTATCATTGTTATTATTGATAGAGTCTCTCCCTATAGCTCTGGCTGTCCTGGAACTCACTCTTTAGACCAGGCTGGCTTTGAACACAGAGATCCCCTTGCCTCTGCCTCCTGAGTGCTGGGATTAAAGATGCGTGCCTCCACCATTCGGCCTCACAATTTATTATCTATTCATATGTTGAAAGATATCTTGTTTGGTATATTTTTGGTGCTGGGGTGAAACCTAGAGCCTCACACATGCTACCATCAAGGTACATCCCTAGCTCCTAGACAATTACTTTTCATATTGGTTGAATTGGCTGGTCTGGCACTCACCATGTAGACCAGGCTGGATTCAAAGTCATAGAGATCCACTTGAGTACTGTATTGAAAGGCATGCTCCACACACCTAGCACGATGTGTGTGAGGGTGGGGGGTGGGGTGAGTACTTTTTGTCTTGTTTAAGTGCTGGAGATGGGCTTTAAGAACTAATCTACTGAGCTACACTCTCAACCTGTAATTCTAGAATTTCTATTAAGGCAGCATAATCATCACAGATCAGCAGCCTAAACTTGTAGCCTTAGAAAGAATACAAATCCCTTAGGAAAGGGACTCTGTGATCAGCAGGGGACATCCCTGCTTCGTCTTTCTTCCTGGAAGATAAAGTAGAGAACCACAGGTGGTGGAAGGCATGGTCCCACTGTAAAAGCTCCAGGATGACAAAGTCCTTCCAGCCAATAGCAGAAGGGGGCGGGGAGCAGCTGCCAGCATTACCACTACCACTGGGGTAGGTAGATGAGCATGTCACACTGTGCTCCAGCACCGGTGGGGTAGGTAGACTGGCCATGTCACACAGTGCTTAACTTTCCAAAAAGCTGCCAGCTGGCACGCTTGTAATCTCAACACTTAGGAAGCTGCGGCAGGAGAATCTGCAGTTTAAGGACAGCCAGAGCTACAGAATGAGATTCTGTCTTAGGAAAAGAAGAGCTGGTGTATAGCTCCATGGGAGAGCACCTGCCTGGAGTGTGCAAGGCACTGGGTTCCACCACTAGCACCATAGAAAATTAAAGGCTGTCCTCAGATGCAGGCTTTAAACCTTGGACCATGTGCTGGTTACTTTTCAACAATAACAACAACAACAAAAAAAAAAAGTTAAGAGAGGAAAGGTGCATTCAGAATCACGGCTCAAGAATGTTAGTGCTGCTGGGCGGTGGTGGCGCACGCCTTTAATCCCAGCACTTGGGAGGCAGGGGCAGGTGGATCTTTGTGAGTTCGAGACCAGCCTGGGCTACAGAGTGAGTTCCAGGAAAGGCGCAAAGCTACACAGAAACCCTGTCTCGAAAAACAAAACAAAACAAAACAAAAAAGAAAAAAGAAAAGAAAAGAAAAAGGAAAAATTCAATCCAGAATCCCAGCCCACAAGGCAATGCCATCTACATTCAGAGTGGGTCTGTCCTCCAAAAATCTAACCTCTTACAGATACAACCACAGGTATGTCCCGGGTGAGTCTAAATCCACTCAAGTTGACACTGAAGATCAGCCATCACAAGCTTACCCTCTTCAACCTTTTTTTTTTTTTTTTTTTGACTGGTTCTCTTTACACTACATAGCCCTGGATGCCGTGGAAATCACAATGTAGACCAGGCTGGCCTCAAGCTCACAGAGATCCTCCTGCCTCTGCCTCCTGAGTGCTGGGATTAAAGGCATGCGCCACCATGCCTGGCCAAATACATCACTTTTAAAGTGTTTTAAAGTGTAGCATTCCACTCCTGGTTCCTGAAGCCTCATGTTGATTTTTTGTTTGTTTGTTTGTTTTTTTGAGACAGGGTTTCTCTGTTTAGTCCTGGCTGTCCTGGAACTCACTTTGTAGACCAGGCTGGCCTCGAACTCAGAGATCTGCTGCCTCTGCCTCCAAGTGCTGGGATTAAAGGCATGGCCCACTACTGTCCAGCCATGTTGATCTTTTAAACATTTTTTAATAATATTATCATTAATATTATTCTCTCTCTCTCTCTCTCTCTCTCTCTCTCTCTCTCTCTCTCTCTCTGTGTGTGTGTGTGTGTGTGTGTGTGTGTGTGTGTGTGTGTGTGTGTGTGTATGCATTCAGAGGTCCGAAGATAATTTTGTGAAGTTGTTTCTTTATGTGAATTTCTAGGATCCAACCCAGGTCACCAGGCCACATACCAAATGCCTTTACCTGCTGGGAAAACAGCAACAACCATGTAAGGGAGGAAAAGACTTTTGTCCCATGACTCAGGGATGGAGTCCATCATGGTAGAGAAGCTATGATAGCAAGTGCATGGCTCCCTAATTAGCCCAACCTGACATATGTAAATTTCACTCCTTCATATACATGTAATTACATATGCTGATTCTTCAGGCAAAAAATTCTATTCTACAATTTTTCAGCTCAATTTATTTTGTTTTTGTTTTTTTTTTTTAAAGATTTATTTACTATGTATAAAATGTTCTGTCTGCATGTATGCCTACAGGCCAGAAGAGGGCACCAAATCTCATTACAGATGGTTGTGAGCCACCATGTGGTTGCTGGGAATTGAACTCAGGACCTCTGGAAGAACAGTCAGTGCTCTTAACCTCTGAGCCATGTCTCCAGCTCTGTTTTGTTCTTTTTAAGACAGAATTTCACTGTGTAGCCCTGGTTTGCCTGGAACTTGCTATGCAGATCAGGCTGGTCTCAAACTCACAGAGATTAAACTGCCTCCTAAATGATGTAATTAAAGGCATGCACCACCATGCCCAGGTTAATTTTGTTGATTAATTTTGTTGTGGTTGTTATTTATTTGGATTTCCTGGAACTGGAGTTACAGGGAGTTTGTGAGCCACCATGTGGGTGCTGGGAACCGAACCTGGGTCCTCTGCAAGAGCAGCAAGTGCTCCTAACTAATCATGCCATCTCGATTATTGTAAAAGAGTAACTTGCCCCCTGAAATCCCTCAACAGATTTGAAAAGAGCTGGAGAGGGGGCATAAAGGTCCCAGAAGCCAGTGAGAAAGCCATGGTACCACAGAGGAGGGTGTAACATCTTGGAAGGCATAGGGCTGTCTTCTACAGCTCTGCCTCATTGGGTTCATTTTGGCTGCCAGAGTGACACCTGAAATGCTCAGACTCCACCTGGTAGCAGTTTGACATCATCTTCCTGCCTCAGCTCCCTGGTGCTAGAACCTTTAAAAATGTTACTTTTATAAGCAGCAAAACTAAAGAAAATAAAACAAAAAACCCACCCCAAATAAACACACAAACAAAAAACCCAAACAAAAAACCCCTAACATTTCAGTCAAAAATAAATGAATGCATGACTTATTTGGCTATGTAAGTGTCTAGTTTTCTTGCTGGGGTCTCCAAGACTCTTAGGAGAAAATAGTTCTTCTCTTGAAATACCTAAAGAACCTGAAAATGCCGGGGGTGGGAGGTGGGGGGGGGTGGCGGTGACAGTGGCGGTGGCACACACCTTTAATCCCAGCACTCAGGAGGCAGAGCCAGGCGGATCTCTGTGAGTTGGAGGCCAGCCTGGTCTACAGAGCGAGATCCAAGTCAGGTACCAAAACTACACGGAGAAACCCTGTCTCAAAAAACAACAACCAAAAAAGAACCTAAAGATGGGCTGGGTGGGTGCTTGGCTCTAGGGTGGGGTTTAATGGGAAACTCAACACACGTCATAGATAGGCTGTGAAGAACAAGGATAAGAGAAAGAGTACACTGTGGTCAAGATTCAATTCATTTGATTTGGATCACCAAATGATAAGCAGCTGCCTGGCACAGTGAGTTATAGTAGTTATAGCCAAACATTTGGGAGGCTGGGATAGGAGCATTGCCTGAGTTCAGGACCAGACTGGGCAACCTTAGAGAGATCTCAAAAAACAAAACAAGATAAAAAATTAAGCTTCTGTTGAGTACCTATTGTGTGCCTGACTCAGCTTCAGTACTTTGGGGATACATTACATTATTAAATAGAATAAATAAAGACCCTGTCTTTGGGGTTACTTTCTAAGACAGAGAATTCACTGTAAGCATAACACAGTATGTAAATACAGCATATGGGATGGTACAGGTATGAGTGCCATGGAAAGAGGGAGTGCTGGGGCTGAGGGATGTTTCAAGGGTGAATGGCTTGCTGCATAAGTGTGAGGACCTGAGTTTAGTTCAACACGAATGCCAGGTAATCCCAGGGACCTCTCAGGTAAACTGGCTAGCTGGACTAGTTGAATTGGCAAGCTCTGGGTTTAAGTGAGAGGCCTTGTCTCAGTACATGTAAGGTGGAGAGGAATCAAGGAAGACACCCAGGTCAACCCCTGGCTTCTAATCACATGTGCGCCCACGTGCATATGACCCCACGTCAACTCACACATGTGCAAACACACAAAAATATACATGTATACACACACGCAAGGAAGTTGGGACTATGACATGGTGTAGTGGATTGCAATTTAGTTTTTTTTCTTCTTTTTAAATTTTTATTTTTATTTATTATTGTTGTGTTTATGGAGGGGCATGTCCACAGCATGCATGTATCGAGGTCAAAGGACAATTTTTTTTTGTGTGTTTTCAGGCGAGAGTCTTATCATGCAGCTTAGGAAGGATGCCCTTGAACTCACAATCCTCCTGCTGCCTACCTGCACTTCTCAAGTGCTGGGACTCTAGGCGTACCTCATCACCCCCAAGTCATCTTCCTTTTTTCTCCTATATTCTTCTTACTTTCTTTTTTTAATTTTATTTATTTATTTATTTATTTATTTATTTATTTATTTATTTTTAAGACAAAGTCTCTGACTGTCCTGGAACTCACTTTGTAGACCAGGCTGGCCTCGGACTCACAGAGATCACCTGCCTCTGCCTCTCAAGTGCCAAGATTAAAGGTGTGTGTCACCATGACCGGCTTCTTTTTATTTTCTTTTTGAAAAAATATTTATTTTATTTTTAACTGTGTGTAGGAGCATGTGTGTGGGTACTTTTATATGGATATGTGCATATGAGTACAGGTGCCCATGGAGGCCAGAGGGGTTAGATCCCCCAGAAATTGGAGTTACAGGTAGTTGTAAGCTGCTCAGTGTGGATGCTGAGAACTGAACCCACATCCTCCGGAACAGCAGTATGTGTTTTAGTGGAACAGCAGTATGTGTTTTAGCGGAACAGCAGTATGTGTTTTAGCGGAACAGCAGTATGGGTTTTAGCGGAACAGCAGTATGTGTTTTAGTGGAACAGCAGTATGGGTTTTAGGGGAACAGCAGTATGGGTTTTAGCTGCTGAGCCGTGTCAGCTCTTACTTTCATCTTCTCTTTTTAATGATTATTTTTATTTATGTGTGTGTGTGTGTGTCTGTGTGTGTCTGTGTGTATGTATGCTGTGTGTGGGTGTCCTTAGAGGCTGGACAAGGGTGTCTGTGGGATTTTTTGTGATTGGAGTTATAGGTGAGCCATGAATTGTTGGGAACTGGACTCAGGTCCTTAGGAAGGGCTCTTAACCACTGAGCCATCTCTCTAGCCCCTCAGTCAGTGTCCTTTCTTTTCCTCTGTAGCCCTCACTTGGAACTCAGAGCCTCACAAAATGCTTGACAGGAGCTTTACTGCTAATCCACACCTTCAACCTGGATTCTCTTTTCTTTTCTCTTCTCTTTTTTCTTTTCTTTTCTTTTCTTTTCTTTTTTTTTTTTGTGAGACAAAGCCTCACCAGGTAGCCCAGTGGATTGAAATTTTAGAGTGGCCGGGACAGACCTTTTGAGAGGGTTTCTTCCAACTGCCAGAAGGAAGTGAAGGAATGTTTCACAGAGATTTCTCGGGAAGATTTTCAGGCATCAGGCACAACTAAGATCCTTGGGAGCAGGTCTGACGGGAGAAGCTGGGCAACAGGGTAGATTGTCGTCCCTTAGAAAGACTTTAGGCGCCGGGCGGTGGTGGCGCACGCCTTTAATCCCAGCACTCGGGAGGCAGAGCCAGGCGGATCTCTGTGAGTTCGAGGCCAGCCTGGGCTACCAAGTGAGTCCCAGGAAAGGCGCAAAGCTACACAGAGAAACCCTGTCTCGAAAAACCAAAAAAAAAAAAAAAAAAAAAAAAGAAAGACTTTAGGCTTTAGACATTGTACAAAAAGGGATTTAAAACATCTTTCAGGACTAGCTTACCGCATCTTCTTCCCAGTGTCTGGCTTGGTATGTGTGGATGGATGTGTGCCCACGCCAATGACATCTGACGGGGTCCTCCTTGACCAGCCAGAGCAAACTTCTACCAGTCTCCTTCCCAGGCTGGGGTGTGGTTCACTCCACCCCTCTCGGTTGTGTTTATCACACACTCCCAGCCCTGGGAACTCAGTTTCCCAATCAGAGAGCCAATTAAAGGTGTGCGGTGGGGGGCACTCCACCACCGTCTCTACTTCTCCCCAGACGTTGACTTCTGGGCCAGTCAGTGGGACAGGGAGTGATCCCAGGGACTAGGCAGAGAAACTGGGAATGCAGAAGAGTGAGCAACAGGTCACCCTGCAAATCTGGAAGATCCCCTTCCCCACCTCCCTCCACACCCCCACCCCTGGCCTGACACAATGGCTGGGTGGGGCTGAGGAACTGGCTTCCTCTGTGGAGATGGAAATCTGGGCCTTCAGTTCCCGCCCCAGAGACGCGGGGACATTTATTTGGAGACGTTGGGCAGCATTTGGTGCTCCAAGGGGGCAGGAAGAGAGACTGAAAACAGAAACTACCCCAAATCATAAAGGTAAGTTGGGGTGGGGGTGGGGGGCTCTGCAGATGAGAGGGGGGAGAGGTTCCCTCGGTGCCAAGTGTGGTTGGCTCACGTCGTCCAGGCAATAGGTTGGAAGTTGGAGAGACAGACAGTAGTCGTACAAGTGGTAGGAACCGATGGCTAGACATCCTCTCGCTGAGAGGGAGGTATAAGGACTGGCGGTACTGCCAGTCCAGCTTGTGGGGGTGGGGGTGGGGGGCCATGCCATTCTCACCCGCACCCCGACGGTCACACAGCAGTACAGGTGAGGGTGCACACATAAAGCAGCTCAGCAGCTCTACACACACACACACAGCCTTTTCTAACGGCTCCAACACCTTGGATGCCGGATTCCTCACATCCTCTAGGCCCAGTGTGCGCATGTGGAGCGTGGTGTGGTTGGGGGTGGTGGTGTCCGGTTGGGAGGAGGATCGGATTCCTGTTTCCTGCCCCTACTCACTCAGCCCTAGGAGGTGACTGAGAGTGGAGGGAACTGGAGGGTAAGTGCTTGGGGCCCCGACTCTCTGGGCCCTATAAAAGGCCCGAGTTGGGAGTGGGAAGGAAGTCAACGCAGGCACCTGGGATGGGGGGACAGTGAGTTCCCTGAAGGGGTAGAAGCTGGGGAGCAGGAGACCACTGCTTGGGTAACCTCAACGAGGGGCTTCGTGGCAGCATGTAGGGGCCAATGAGTGAACTGCAATCTAAGGAGGCCCTGATGCCCATCTTTTCTCAAGAACCTAACTCGGGACCTGGAAGGCTATGACTTCTGACGGGATAGGGAATTTAGGGGCTCTCTTGTGTCCCAGCTCTGGTCCCCATCCTCCTTGTCAAGAGGAAGAGAAGTCCAGATTCCAGCGTCCCAGGTCCCGGCGTCCCAGTGCTGTTGGTTCTCTGCTTTGGCCTGGGTTTGTGGCCGCCCCCCAGGCATCCGGGAAGGACCCAGCCTTCCACGGGAGCTTCTCCCTGT
Organism: Peromyscus eremicus; assembly: GCF_949786415.1. Classification (NCBI taxonomy): domain Eukaryota; kingdom Metazoa; phylum Chordata; class Mammalia; order Rodentia; family Cricetidae; genus Peromyscus; species Peromyscus eremicus. Next base: position 52,099,623 of record NC_081423.1, on the reverse strand, counting down.
GACCAGACCCAGGTGTGGCAGGGATAAGAGGATGGGGAGCAGAAGAGATCAGGCTGGGACCTCCTGGTCTCCTGGGGTCAGAGGCTCCAGGAATCTTCATGGCAGGAAAAGGAGACTAAAAATAATCCGGAAAGGGAGAGTCCGGAGAGAGGAACTGGGAAATGGGAGGGGGGAGGGGCAGTCAGAGCAGGGAAACAGTGATACTTCCATCAGCTCAGGCACTGGCTTGCACGTGTGCTTGCGTGTGCGTGTGCGTGTGTGTGTGTGTGTGTGTGTGTGTGTGTGCGCGCGCGCATACGTGTGTGCCTGTGCACACACTCATACACACATGCTTTACCCAGATATTACAGAACATGCACACTATCCTCACACCACACACTTGATGTGTCTGTGACAAACCACGCTTGACCCCACTCTTCCCCAGCATACCTCCCAGGGCACACCCAACTCTCACTCACCCAGCACTAGATCACAGTGCACACTAACTCACATAAACTCCCCCACACAGTGACTGTACCCGCAAGCTGAGCTCCCTTCGCGGGGGCATCTTTCTGGTTCTCTGTTACCCTGGCCTTCCCATCCTCCCCAACAACAGCTTGTTCTTAGGCCCACTGTGTCCTCTGGCCCGACTGCAGCAGCAAAAGTCAAAGGATAGAGAAGCTGGCCACTGGCAGCAAAGGCCACTGGCAGCACAGCTCTCCAGACGCTGAGGCAGGAGGATCGGAAGTTTGAGGCCAATCTGGGACGCATAATGAGAGACCCTGTCTCAAAGAAAGAAAAGCTGCCCAGGAGGGTCCAGGGGCAGAATGAGGAAGGGTGAGCGGTGAAAAAAGACAGTGTGACAGGAGGAAGGGAGGGAAATGCACCGGTCTTCTCTCCTGAGTTAAAAATACAGTTTCAGACAGCCTCAGTCTACCCACCAGCCGGGGTACTGAGGGGCCCTTTATCCCTCCACCCTCCTCAGGGGATGACTTCCGCAGAACACCTCCCTCCTTGGAAACACTCAGAAGACGATGTCAGCCCAGTCCCTTCCTGCAGCGACGCCCCCCACCCTGAAGCCCCCTCGGATCATCCGCCCCCGCCCTCCTTCTCGCCACCGGGCTCCCCACTCCCCGGGGCCTCCCCACAACGGCTCCTCTTCGAAAGTGCTTCCCCAGATTCCCAATGACGCGTCGGCCTCAATGTGCACCTCCATCTTCTGGGAGCCCCCCGCGTCTTCCCTGAAGCCCCCCGCCCTTCTGCCCCCCTCAGTCTCCAGAGCCAGCCTGGACTCTCAGACGTCCCCCGACTCGCCTTCCAGCACACCCAGTCCCAGCCCGGTGTCCCGGCGATCCGTCTCCCCAGAACCTGCTCCCTGCTCCCCAGTGCCCCCACCCAAGCCCTCCGGGTCGCCCCGAACAGCCCTGCCCTCGCTCCCGATGCCTCTCCAGGATGGCTCTGCCTCGGCCCCTGGCACGGTTCGCAGACTGGCCGGCAAGTTTGAATGGGGGGCCGAAGGCAAGGCCCAGTCCTCAGACTCCCTGGAGCGGTGCTCCCAAGGGGGCTCAGATGTGAATGGGGAGAGAGAGACTCCCCAAGTCGTCCTTTCCGGGAATGGGTCCCAGGAGAATGGCACTCCGGGTGAGCATATGGTGCAGTTGAGTAGTCTCAACACAGCTAGCTTATCTTCGTTTTCAGTTCTCGAAAACCGGGGGATTTAAAGGACTAGCATTTCTAGTAGACTTCATGTTTGAGAAGTCTATTTTCTGTTTCTCTGCGTTGCAGACAGGGTGGATGAGATCTACAGATACCTGGGGTTGGTCCTTTATGTTGGGGGGAAGAATCTGAGATGGGATGGGCCAGGCCCCAAGGACTTCCTCCTTAGACAACTCCTTCTGTTACAGATGCTGCCCTGGCCTGCCCTCCATGCTGCCCCTGTGTCTGCCACGTAGCAAAGCCTGGCCTGGAGCTCCGATGGGTGCCTGTGGGGAGTTCCGACGACATCCTCAGGGCCCCCTGCCGAGCATCCCCACTGCGAGCCTCCCGCTCCCGCATCAACCCACCAGTCATCAGTCACCCTCCAGTCGTACTCACATCTTATCGCTCCACTGCTGAGCGCAAACTCCTACCTCCCCTCAAGCCCCCCAAGCCCACTCGCGTCAGACAGGATACCAGTACCTCTGGGGAGCTTCCACAGCCAGACCTGGAACTGCCTTCGGAAGATGGAATCCAAACAGGTACAAGGCCTGGGAGTTAAGGACATGGAAGGCAGGGAAAGAGGACAGGGAGAGGAGTTCCGGGCTTTGAGGGCACAGGGTGGGGGTGAGTGGCCAGCTACAGACCTACCAAGCCCTAGACTTTCCCTTTTTCTCCCAGCTGCTGCTTGGAAGTTGAGGGGAGTTTTAGCCTTGGTGTCTTCACTGGGGCTGGGGTTCAGGGTCTTGGGCTGGGGGTGTTGGAGGTTTGGGAGGTTAGCTCTGGTCACTCTGGGTTCTCTCTCCAGGGGACAGGCCTGAAGAAGCACCTCAGAATGTTCCCCCTGCAGCCTTGGAGGGAAGGTACCGAACTCCCGTCCTGTGTCCTCTCCTGACCTCACCCGTGCCTCTCCTGCAAGGGCAGACTAACTTTCAAGTCCAGATGAATCCTACCTTATATTTACAACAAATATAGTTGTAAAGCTATATTTTAGTCATACAACTTTAAGTAAATTCTCTTTTCTGGGTTTCAGAGTCTTTCTCTAAGAAATAGGAATACGCTTGACTCCGTTCCATAGGATTATTGAGGAATAATATTGCAAAAAATTTGGGCTCAAGCTGGGCTTAGTGGCACAGGCTATAATCCCAGCACAGAGCAGACTGAGGCAGGAAAATCAGGAGTTGAGGCCAGCCTGGGATACATCTCACAGTTCATTTTCAAAACAACAACAACAACAAACCAAAACCAAAACAAAGCGACAAACCAACAAACCAAAGTCAGGGCCAAGCTCTGCTTTAATATCTTACTGTGAATCTGTATTAAAGTTATTTTTAAGATTTATTTTTAATTGTGTGTGTGTGTGTGCATGCCTGTGTGTGTCTGTCTGCAGGTACTTATGGAGGCCAAAACAGTGGGCTCTCCCCCTGTAGGTTGAGTTACAGGTAGTTGTGAGGTGCTGGGAATCAAACCCGGATCCTCTGCAAGAATAGTACATGCTCTTGACCACTGGGCCATTCCTCAAGCCCTCCATTAGAATGATTGTTGATAAAACCATTTGGCAACCATGGGCCATCTCTTATGTTTTCCAGGCTTGCTAACCATTTTAGATTAATTGCTTTCTTATTAGAAGTAATAATCCAGGTATGTTCATTTGTTTAGAAAATGTTTATGGTAGTAGCTTTTAGCTTGAGAGTAACTGGGAGAGGGGAGACGGGGAGCCACAGGTGTGAGAGTTTGACCATGTGGAGTTTCACCAAACCACAAAGAAGGCCTTCTAGACAATGCTCCTGGGTGAGAGGGCTGGAGGGAGGGACTTGGAAGTATCTATTGCGCAGTAGCTGAGAAAGCAGAAATGTTTGGGGCCTGACATCTGGGCCAAGGACTTCCCCTCCATCAGGCACACAGGAACATCTGGAGTTTGATCTGGAGCTGTCAGGATCCCTCCATACAATGTGCATTTGAGTTCTGCAGCTCTCTTTTGGTGTCATGTGAATGACGCCCATCGACTGGACCTCACATGCCTTCTTCTCTTTCTCCACAGGGATGAGGAGGGGCTGGAGGGATTGAAGGAGCAGCAGTGGGAGCTGCCCCTGCAGGACGGTAGGTCTCCCCTGTGACAGGCAGGAGGGAAGGGTTCTGGGGCGTGGACCTCTCTGATGTTCTCTGTCTACCTTCCAGAACCTTTATACCAGACTTACAGAGCAGCTGTACTGTCAGAGGAGCTGTGGGGTGTGGGTGAGGATGGGGGCCCCTCTCCGGCTAATCCGGGAGAAGCTCCCACCTTCTCCAGGCTCCCTGGACCTCGGAACACTCTGTGGCAGGAGCTCCCGGCTGTGCGAGCCAGTGGTCTCTTAGAGAGCCTAAGCCCCCAGGAAAGGCGTATGCAGGAGGTGAGTACCCCAGGGTGGGACGGGGATGGGGAGGTATGTGACCCGAGTCTGGGCTGGTTGTGAGGTGACTGGCCTTTTTACTGTGGCCCTGCTCTCCTGTCTAGAGCCTGTTTGAGGTGGTGACCTCAGAGGCCTCCTACCTACGGTCTCTGAGGCTACTGACCGACACCTTCGTCCTGAGCCGGGCTCTCCGGGACACACTCACTCCTCGGGATCACCACACACTTTTCTCCAACGTGCAGCGAGTCCAGGGTGTCAGTGAGCGGTCAGTGGGGTCCTAGGAATGTGGGCCTTGGGTTGCTGAGCATCCTCCTTAGCTTTCTTCCTCTTCTAGATCTTTCCTTCCACGGACTTGGCTTTCAGCACTCTCCTGAAAAGCCTGGAGAACCAGACTTCCTGTCCCTCCATTAATGGCTTCCTCCATGCTTTCAGGTTTCTGGGAACATTACTATCCCGTGTCCGTACTTCCCCACACATCAGTGACCTGTGCGACGTGGTGCATGCCCACGCGGTCGGCCCCTTCTCAGTGTATGTGGATTACGTCCGGAACCAGCAGTATCAGGAGGAGACCTATAGCCGCCTTATGTGAGTACAGTGCTTTTCTGCCTTCTCCTTGGGAATGTGTTCCGAGACCACCAGTGGATAGTGATAAACCTTACACGTCCGTATCTAAGAAAAACGATTTATAAATTAGGCCTGGTAAGAGTTGAACAACAGCTAATAATAAAATAGAAAAATTAGAGCAATGTGATGTAATAAAATTGTCAGCATCGATACTCTCGCACTTTGTGGACTTTAGTAAGTCAGTTAAGGTTTACGTGGACACTGCTCCACGATATCACCACAGTCAATTTGACAGATAGGACAGCTACTAAGTGATGGATGGGTGGGTAGTGTATATACACGAATACGCTGGGCAAAGGGATTATTGGTGTTCCAGATGAGATAGGGTGGGGCATCTTGAGATTTTCTTTTTTTTATCATTGCTAGTCAGAAAGGCACTGACTTCAAAATGTACGGATTATTTGTTTCTGGAACGTTCCATTTAATGGTGTTGGGGAATTGAAATTATGAAAGCAAAACTACAGAGAATGTTCTGTATCCCAGAGTTGGAGGAACCTGTGAAGTCAGGTTAAGGCTGAGCCCGGAGCCGGCTGGAGGGCTCAGGACCCTACTTCAGGGAACCCGTGGGCATCTGGGCTTTCTTGCAGGGACACTAACGTGCGCTTCTCTGCGGAGCTGCGGCGGCTGCAGAGCCTCCCCAAATGTGAGCGGCTTCCCCTGCCATCTTTTCTGCTATTGCCCTTCCAGCGCATTACCCGGCTCCGGATGCTGCTGCAGGTACTGGAGTCTGTTCCTTATCACCGTTTCCTATCCCACCATGACCACAGACGTCCTCTCAGGGCAACATCTCCCAACCTCAGCTCCCTAAATGCCTCAGAGGGCAGAAAGAGCCTTCTAGGCTTGCTTTGGCTCAGCCTCTAACTAGCTGAGATCTCCAAAGGGACAAACAATGGTTTTTGGGAGGAATGAAAAAAATAAACCTCGCCGGGCAGTGGTGGCGCTCGCCTTTAATCCCAGCACTCGGGAGGCAGAGCCAGGCGGATCTCTGTGAGTTCGAGGCCAGCCTGGACTACCAAGTGAGTTCCAGGAAAGGCACAAAGCTACACAGAGAAACCCTGTCTCAAAAAAAAAAAAAAAAAAAAAAAAGAAAAAAAGAAAAAAGAAAAAAATAAACCTCAGCTATGCCAGTGATTGTGGACTTCAGAGCCATGGTGAATACATAGATTTATAGTGTATCTATAAAATTCGATTTTTATGGAGGCTGTAGTGTGGGGCTGAGCACTGTAGCTTAATGGTAGACAGCTTGCCTAGAGTGTACTGGACTAGGCCTTGGATTCAATCTCCAGGGCAACTAAATAAATAAAATTTAAATAAATGAAAAAGATGAAAAAGTTCCTTAGTGGGATAATACTGAGGAAAAAAATGAGTGTTTTATGAAACACTTCTCTTGCATCTATTTGTGTGTGTGTGTGCGCGCGCGCGCGCGCGCGCTGCGTATGTGTTGGTGTGTACATGGAAGTCAAAGGACAACATGCAGATGTCACAGGAAAACTTGCGGAAGCCAATTTGCTTTTTTCATCACCTGGGTCCTGGGGATCAAATTCAGGTCTTTAGGCTGCGAAATGCCTTTCCCTGCTGAGCCATCCCAGGGTACATTGCAGGAGTCAGTTCTCGATTTCTCTGTGTAGGACTCACAAAAGCTGTTACCCTCTGAGCCAGAGAAACACTTTTCGACCCAAAACCTTTGACTGATTCACCTGGTATTGGAATTTTTAAGAAGATTCATATGTTTTGATTTTACGTGCATGTTTTTGCCTGTATGCATGTGTGTGCATTACATGTGTCTGCCTGTGGAGGCCAGAAAAGTGAATTGGCTCCTCTGGAACTGGAGTTACAGACACTTGTGAGCTACCCTGTGGGTGCAGGGAGTTGAACCTGGGTCCTCTGAAAGAGCACTTGAGTGCTCTTAACTGCTGAGCCATCTCTCCAGCTCCAGTATTGGAATCTTTTTTTTTTTTTTTCTTCGAGACAGGGTTTCAATATGTAGCCTTGGCTGTCCTGGAACTCACTCTGTAGACCAGGCTGGCCTCGAACTCACAGAGATCCACCTGGGTCTGCCTCTCAAGTGCTGGAATTAAAGGCATGCACCACGACTGCCCGGCCAGTATTGGAATCTTAGAGTGCCCAACTTTTTTTCTCTTTCTTTGTCTTGAGACAGTTGGCTTTGCTCTTTTGTTGCTGGGGTTTTTTGTTTGTTGTTTGTTTTGTTTGTTTGTTGTTGTCGTTTAGAACTCACCTACGCAGCTCAGGCCAGCCTCAAACTTGCGGTCTTCTGCCTCAGCTTCTTGAGTACTGGGATAACAGGTGTGCACAGACTTTTCTTTAATTTAATGTGTGTGTGTGTGTGTGTGTGTGTGTGTGTGTCAGAGGATCAAACTGATGCTTCACTCATGCTAAACAAACACTCTACCATTGATTTCTAACCCAATTCCCTCAAGTTTTATTTAGCTTTGTCTGACCTCTATGTAGACGGCATGGTAACAATGATATCATACTAACTCAGTGATTGCTGAGTGTGCTGTCCAAGGCCCGGTTCTAAGTGTTCTACACCTGTGTAACCCCAGTGACAAGTGTGTGAGAGCAGGAACCATTATTTGCAGACTTTATAAAGGAGGAAACTGGGTGCAGTTTGAATACCTTGGCCTAGGCCATGCAAAAATAATGGATGGAGCCAGATGTGGGGGTCCACGCCTGTGACCCCAGCGTTCCAGAGGGTGGACAGAAGGATTCAGCGTTCAAAGCCAGCCAGGGCTGCTTAGGAGAAATACTATCTCAGAAAAACATACACGCTAAAAAGAAAACAAAATAAATAGAAATCCAGGCATTTCTAACTGCCCTGCTATATTGTTAGACTAGTAATTATTATATATATATATATATATATATATATATATATATATATATATATCCCCAGCATTTATGGTGTGCCAAGTGCCAAGGATTATGCTAAGTCCTCTTTATATATCACCACGAATCCTCACAATATTAACATGCTAAATAGATATCAGCTCCATCTTATAAATGGGGAAACCGAGGCACTGAGCAGTTATATGACTTGCTCAGGCTCTGGCAGTTGGTAAGTGGTAGGTCTCATGGACTTGCTGAGAGTTATCTTGGGGACCCTGTGAATCCTAAATGGAACATTGGGCAAAGCTGGGCAGGGTCCACAGCACCTCAGAATCTCAGGGGAACGGAGGATCTCAGTCACCCTTCCTCTGTTTCCAGAATATCCTAGGCCAGACAGAGGAGGGGTCCAGTCGCCAGGAGAATGCCCAGAAGGCCCTGAGTGCTGTGAGCAAGGTGCGCAGGATGGACACTGGGGAGGGAAGAGGTGCCAGGGGTAGAGGGAAGTGGAGGGGACAGGTGGCCGCGGGGGATGGATGACTCACTGCCCCTCACCAGATTATTGAGCGCTGCAGCGCTGAGGTGGGGCGCATGAAGCAGACAGAAGAGCTGATCCGACTCACCCAAAGGTTGCGCTTCCACAAGGTCAAGGTTAGTCGTGCCCAGACTCTCCATCTCGCCTTTCCTCACCATGCTGCGAGGCTAAACCCTTCTCTTTTTCTTCCCAGGCTCTACCCCTGGTCTCCTGGTCACGGCGCCTGGAATTGCAGGGGGAGCTGACAGAGTTGGGATTTCGGAGGGGGGGTGTGCTCTTCACCTCCCGCCCCCGCTTCACTCCCCTCTGCCTGCTGCTCTTCAGTGACCTGCTGCTTATCACTCAGCCCAAGAGGTGGGTCCTGCGTGGGAGGGGAGGAAGTCCAAGCCAGGGTGGAGGAGAGGCATCTGGCAGGACACGCCTGTTCTCCTCTGAACGCCCTCTTCCCTGGGTAGTGGGCAGCGGCTGCAGGTTCTGGACTATGCCCATCGCTCCCTGGTGCAGGCCCAGCAGGTTCCTGACCCATCTGGACCCCCTACATTCCGCCTCTCCCTTCTAAGCAACCACCAGGGTCGCCCCACCCACAGGCTACTCCAAGCAGCCTCACTGTGAGTCATGTCTCTAAAGAACACTCTTGGGGGTTGGGGGTTGGGGGTGCGGCTCAGTGGTACAGAATTCTGTTGCTCCTCTCTCTCCTCTATGGCCCCTATTACTTCATCCCCCAGGAGTGTCTGTCGGGCCAACTGTGAACCCCTCCTTTGCTCACCACTAGGTCGGACATGCAGCGCTGGCTGGGAGCTTTTCCCACCCCGGGTCCCCTTCCCTGTTCCCCAGACACCATCTATGAGGACTGTGGTAAGTATCTCCCAAAGGGAGGAGGGAAGATGTGAGTCTTAAGGGGGATCTGGGACGGCAACTAAACAGAACGGGGGTCCCACTGTAATGTTACCCATACTCCACCAGAGTGTTCCCAGGAGCTGTGTTCATCAGAGCCATCGACACCTTCCAAGACGGAGGGCCAAAGTCTGGATTCCAAGGCCCCCCGCAAGCATCCACACAAGAATCCTGAAGGTGAGAGAGCCTTTCACGGACTCATTCAGCAAATATTCATTGAGCACCATGAGCCAAACACATAACGTTTCATGCTCTGCTGGGGAACACTTTTTCCCCCTGGCGGTGCTGGGACGGAGTCCAGGGACTTACATGTGATTGATAGGCGAGTGCCGCACTAATGAACTACACCCCCAGCCCTGGAGGATACTTTAACAGAGGAAGCAGACAATAAAGGCTAAAGGAGCCAGACATGGTGGTGCTGGTGTTGGTCTCTGAGTCTGTCGCTTGAGAGGCGCACCGGCAGGCAGATCTCTGTGAGTTCAAGGTCAGTCTGGTCTACACGGTGAGTTTTAGACCAGCAAGGGTTACATAATGAGACCCTTTTTTCTCTCTCTTTCTCTTTCTCTCTCTCTCTCTCTGTCTCTCTCTCTCTCTCTCTCTCTCTCTCTCTCTCTCTCTCTCTCTCCCAAGGTAGGGTTTCTCTGTGTACCTCTGGCTGTCCTGGAACTCTCTCTGTAGACCAGGCTGGCCTTGAACTCACAGAGATCTGCCTGCCTCTGCCTCCCAAGTGCTAGGATTAAAGGCGTGCACCACCACTGCCTCACTGAGACCCTTTCTCAAAAAAAAAAAAAATCAAAAACAAAAAAAATTCCAGTACTGGGAATCTTTTTTGACAGCCCATATGTGTAGTGCCAGTACTGGGGAGGTTGAAGCAGGAGGATTGTTGTTTGATTGAGTTAAGTATAGATTATGTGTAGTGTGTTAGAAGGGGATGCGTGCCATGGGAAAACGCAGTAAGGAAGGAGTGCTGGGGTTTGGCAGGATCTCAAGTAGTCAGGTGAGGTAGACCTCACTAGGAGGCGATGTGTGAGGTGACCGAGGGGATCAGTCTAGGCGTTCGGGGTCTGAGGAAGGGTGGACCAGCTGCAGGGCACAGGCAGGGCGAAGGCCTAGGGCCTGTTCTGTAACAAAGGAAGGAGGCCAGTGTGCCTAGACCGATCCAGAAAAGGGGCTGGGAGCAGATGAGGTCGCAGTGACAACAGATAAGATCTCGCAGCCCCTTGCAAGAGTTATTTTTTTTTATTTATTTATTTTTCTTTATTATTTATTTATTTATTAGATTTGTCTATTTTATTATTTTGTGTGTATGAGTGTTTTGCGTGCATTTATGTCTGGTGCCTGCTGAGGTCAGAAGAGGGCACTGGATCCCTTGAGACTGGAGTTACAGATGGTTGTGGGTTACCATGTGGGTGCTGGGAATCGAACCTGGGTCCTCTGGGAGAGCACTAATTTCTCTTAACCGCTGAGCCTGCTCTCAAGCCCAGAAGTTCTTCTGATTGACTGACAGGAGCAGTCATTGCAGGACCCAATATAGAAGTGCCACAGACCCTCTCAGATGCTGACGTCACTTCCTGGAGTGGGTAGTAACTGAAGTTGAATTCTTGGCTCCATGCTTCTTCACTAATCCCCAATCCAGCATGACCTGAGACCCCAGAGGGCCTCCTTTCCCCAGTCACCTGACCTCTGTCCCTGCTCCCCAGAAGCCTGTTTTTCTTTCCCCAGGTTGGCTGAAGGGACTTCCTGGAGCCTTCCCTGCCCAATTGGTGTGTGAAGTCACGGGAGAACATGAAAGGAGAAAGCATCTTCGCCAGCACCAGAAGCTGCTTGAGGCTGGGGGACCCTCTTCAGGCACTTCTGACACCCCTCAACCTTGATGCAGGCTGGGGAAGGGGCACAGACTGGGACTCTGGCAGCAGCAAGGGGATGACAAAGTCTGCCCATCTGTCCATATCTATCCATCATCTATCTGCTGTCGGTGGGAACACTACCTCTAGTGGTACCCAATTCAGATAGAGCTTCCAGACAGAGCAGTAATGAAAGAGGCCATCTGAGCCCACAACAAGAAAGAAGGAGGATGGCTTGAATGTGTTGCCAATGGAGACAGAGTGGCCAAGGCCAAGACCCTGGCTATTGAGTATCACCAAGGAAGAGGAAGCCGGGACAATGCGTTGAAATGGCGTCGTTGGAGTATCCCTGTAGACAACAGGGATGGGCAGGAACCCATTCAGCCAAAGAAGATGGTGACTTGGGCCCAAGAGACCAGTAATCACCCTACTTGGTTCTACAGAAGCCACTGGTCCTGTCCTTTTAATATAGGAAGTATTAAATTAATCTAATACTTCTATTTCTGGACTACTTCTTATGCCCTTTCAAATCACTTCCTTTCTTCTAGAAGAATCCAGGGTATGTCTCGGAGAACATGTGTGCATGTGTGTCCATGTGTATATGTATCTAGGAAGGCAATTCTGCTGAACGTGGTGTGTGTGTGTGTGTGTGTGTGTGTGTGTGTGTGTGTGTGAAAGAGAGAGAGAGAGAGAGCCAGTCCTGTTAGTGACCGAAAATGTCATTTTTTTCCCTGTTATTTTCTCCAAAGAAGACGTTTGGCCTGAGTTCTAAAGAAAGTACAGGGTACAGCTTGGCCAGAGGCTAGGACTGTGGATGAGAGCCATGGAACCTGGGTCTCTTGGGTATCTCCAGGTTTCAAGACAGCTGAAGGGTGATGTTATGAAGCAGTCAAATGGCCTGGCAGGGCACTGAGGAACTAAGAAGCTGGGGTGAAAGATCCTCTGCAGTCTGTGAATATTTTCCTGTCCCAAACACTGACCTCCATAACCCATGTCTGCTCTGCATATCTCCCAAGCTGAACTGTCATCGTGTCAGCCAGCCTCGGGCTGCAGAATGAGTCCCAGGCCAGCCGCTGACCGTCCTGGGATTCACTTCATCTATCCCGATCCTTTCAGAAACAGAGGGCCAAGCTCAGTGGAGGGAGTAGAGAGCTGGTGGCGTTGCCCAGCCTCAACCACAGTTTCTGCTGATGAGAACTTGTCCTGCGTGATGCTGGAGAGGTGAGGGCAAGGACAGTAGAGCGGACGATGGCTGGGGTTGGAGCTCAAGCCTGGGCAAAGGCTCTCTGCACAGTTGTGCAATGCCCTTCCTTCATGTCCTTCATGTTCTTCAACGTTCTTCTTACAACCTGCCCAGACAGAAACTGCCGTGATGACTATGGGAGGTGGGATGACTCTCGGGACTCGAAGGCAGGAGGGCACTTGGCTTGTCCACAACTTTCACCCAGCAAAGTGCCAGCCACGTGGGAAACCCTCAATAAATGTTGCTGGCTTTATACTGAGGCTCATCAGGGCTTGAAGGAGCAAATGGTCTACAAATGAAGTTTTTGTGGGGATAATGCTGGATACCACGGTGCTGAGAACAGGTGTCAGTTCCGCTGGAATTAGGGCTCAGAGACCAGGTGCAAGGCCTGCCTGGAGTGTGTTGGCCCCTGCACAGCTTCTTAGAGATCTGTGCTTGCAGTGGACTAGAGCAGCTGCAGCTGGGGCTGTGGCAGGCTGGGGAAGAAGGCAGGTCAGGGTCAGCATGGCTGCAGCTGGGTAGAGGGTACAGCGAGAGGTCACAGGAGCAGAGAATGGACAACGGCCTTTCACTGACCGGCCAAGTTTGATCCCGTTCTATGCCTGCTTCTTGATTACCTCCTGTGTGCCATGCACAGTTCCAGGGGATAAAAAAAAGACAGTGTGAAAAGCATCCTTTACCTTAGGAGGCCTGTATTGGTTTGAGTGGACTCCAAAATCAGCAAATGAATAGGTAAGATATAGGAAGAAAATACACCCAGCAAAGGCTGTGACACAGAATGGTGTTGGGGTAAGGGAGAGTAGCTTCAGGGAAGATCCTGGAGGAGATGACATCTGAGCTGAGACCCAGATGACAAGAGAGAAGCTGTGGAATGATTCAGGATGTGTGACAAAGGGACTCTAGGCCAGGAGTTGTAGGTAGAAGTGGTGGAGGTGGACCTGGTATATCTACACCTCTTTCTTTTCTTTTTTTTTTTTTTCTTTCTTTCTTTTTTTTTTTGGCAGGGCCAAGGGTTGAATCTGTGTAGCTCTGGCTGTCCTGGAACTCTCTTTGTAGACCAGGCTGGCCTTGAACTCAGAGATCCACCTGCCTCTGGGATTTAAGGCATATGCCACCACTGCCTGGCACATATTAATTCTTTTCACCCTCTCAATAATCCTGTAAGTCAGATATAAATATTGCCATCATTATTGTTATGTGGATGAAGAAACTGAGTTGAGAGGTCAAGTCACACAGCTAACAAACTGTAGAGTGGGCACTGGAACACAGGCCGGCCAGCTCCAGGATGCAGGTGGGCTAATCACTGCCTTGGAGGTCAGGTCTGCCAAGGCCCTTAACCACTCTTCTTAATTTCTGCTACTTGGCATCCATTATATGTATTTTCAGGGTACCCTGATCAGAGATTCATCCCTATAACAAGGGCTTACTAGTCACAAAACTGTGTAGAATACCCCTGAATTCTCAACTTAAGTAGATGATAATTTAATAGAGACACATGAGTTTGGTTCAGTGAATCATGGGACCAGGTTGAAGAAGGATAGGCAGGATCAATGGATTTCATTTGTTTTGTTTGAGGACACAGTCTTGCAGTGTTTAATCGAGGCTGTTCACAAAAGCGCCACAAGGAAAAAGGGGCAGATCTAAGACTGTACAGAATGAAATTTATTGGGAGGTGGGGAAGATTTACTGACAATTAGATTCTGAGTAGGAGCAAGAATAAGCAGATCCCTCTGAGAAGGGTGAGTATTTTGGATAGGACGAAATGACTTCTCCCAGATCAAATGTACTTGGTTTGCCTTAAACCAAAGGGAAGAGTTAAGCACATTTTTGGTGCCGGAGTCTGCTCATAAACTCCACCTTAGCTGTTCTTAGCTACCTACAGTTTACCAGGAAAGCAGAGGGGTTAATCCTGAACAATCCTGTTGTTATGACTTGCCTCGCTTGATTTTGCATGGGATGACCAAAGTACCCAGACAAACCCAGCTTGTAAAGCTTTGTTTTAACTCAGGGTTTCAGAGTTTTTTTTGCTATGCTTGCCTGCCCTGGCGTTCCAGGGCTGCAGCAGAGCAGAGGGTGCCTGGCAGTGGGAATCATGGTGGATAGGAACCAAAAGAGGAAATGATTGAGGTTCCAGTGTCCCCTTCAAAGGCATGGTCTCAGGGCCTTAACTTCTATTAGGCCCTGCGTTCTAAAGGTTCCTCCCACCAACTAACCTGGACTAAGCCTTCAATATATGCCCTCCAGGAGACATTTAAGATCCAAGCCAGCGGGATATGGTGGCACAGGCATGGACTACCTGTATTTAGAAGGCTAAAGCAGAAGAGTCTTTGATTCAATGCCATCCTGAGCTCCTAGCAAGATTCAAATAAACAAAACAAATAAGATCTGAACCATAATACAGCTCAAAATCAACTCAAGCAGAGTCAAGCAGATAGCCTAGGATCTGAGTTCTAAGCAAGAGAAGAATCTATTTCCAAATCCACTCACTGGTTGGTGGCATTTAGCTCCCCCATTCACCTAGTAACGGCCACACAGCCCATCACGTTAGCCCGTCATTAGAACCTAATCACTAAGTAAGGTGTGGCGGTGCACATTGTGAGGTAGAGGCAAGAAGATCCAGAGTTCAAGGCCAACTTCACAGAAAGTTTGAGGCCAGCCAGGCTGCTCGTAATCTCTATACAGACCAGGGTGGCCTCAAATTCACAGAGATCCTCCTGTCTCTGCCTCTTGGGTGCTGGGATTAAAGGCATACATCACCATACCCAGCTTTTAGGTTTGTTGTTGTTGTTAGTTTGGTTGGTTGGGTTTTGTTTTTATTTAGTTTGTTTGTTTGTTTTTGCTTTTTTGAGACAGGGTTTCTCTGTGTAGCTTTGTGCCTTTCCTGGACTCACTTTGGAGACCAGGCTGGCCTCGAACTCACAGAGATCCGCCTGCCTCTGCCTCCCAAGTGCTGGGATTAAAGGTGTGTGCCACCACCGCTCGGCTAGTTTGTTTGTTTTTGAGACAGAGTCTCCTTCTGTGTCTGACCTCCAACTCCCAGCACTCCTCCTGCCTCACACATATGTCCATGTGAATCCACTTTAGGGTCCTCGTGGGGGGAGGGGACCTAAAAAAGCCAGTGCAAGTTAGGAGACCTGAAGCTTAAGATATAAGAAACCAATATTTGGTGCTGGAGAGATGGCTCAGAGGTTAAGAGCACTGGCTGTTCTTCCAGAGGTCTTGAGTTCAATTCCCAGCAACCACATGGTGGCTCACAACCATCTATAATGAGATCTGGTGCCCTCTTCTGGCCTGCAGACATACATGCAGACAGAACACTGTATACATAATAAATAAATGTTAAAAAAAATAAAAAATAATTAAAAAAAAAGAAACCAATATTTATTTATTTAAAAGATATTTAAAGTTGGGGAAGTCATCTAAGTTTACCTGACACAGAGCGGGAGGGTCTTAACTTTGCTCTTGGTTTTAAGTCTGAGCAGAAGCTGCACAAAATCAGTGCGGAAGTTCATCCTGCTCAGTGGTTTTAAAGAAATCTAGTTGTTCCAGTGTGTGTGTGTGTGTGTGTGTGTGTGTGTGTGTGTTTTCTAAATTGCAGATGAAATACAATTTAGACTAAAGCTTTAAAATAAATAAATAAATTGTATTCCTGTGCCCACATAGAGCCATGTCTCTATGTATTAGCTAGTACAGTATTTTAAAAAGTGGCATATCAGCCGGGCAGTGGTGGCACATGCCTTTGATTCCAGCACTTGGGAGGCAGAGGCAGTTGGATCTTTGTGAGTTCGAGGCCAGCCTGGTCTTCAGAATGAGTTCCAGGACAGTCAGGACTGTTACACAGAGAAACCCTGTCTTGAAAAAAAACCCAAACCAAACAAACAAAAAAGGTGGCCTGTCATTATTTGGGTTTCCTAGGAAGTAGACCACTAAACAAAGATCAGAGTGTAGGAAATTACTGGGGAGGTGAACCCCTGGCACACTTGAGAAAAACAAGGAAGTGAGACAGGGAAGAGCCCAAGATCAGCAAGGGCTATCAAAACTGGAGACAAGCCGGGCGGTGGTGGCGCACGCCTTTAATCCCAGCACTCGGGAGGCAGAGGCAGGCGGATCTCTGTGAGTTCGAGGCCAGCCTGGTCTCCAAAGTGAGTCCAGGAAAGGCGCAAAGCTACACAGAGAAACACTGTCTCGAAAAACCGAAAAACAAAAACAAACAAACAAACAAACAAAACTGGAGACAACCAGGACAATTAGAGCCTAATCCCACCGGGAGCTATAGGTGACCCAGAGGATGGGGGACAAAGTGTAGTCCCAGGCTATAAAACAAAGTGTTATATACTGGAACAGCTGTTTGTGGAGACTTCCAGACTCCACTAGCCAAGCTGGGTAGTTGTAGAGACTTACTCAAAAAAACTTAAGAATATTAGTGCGTGCGTGCGTGTGTGCGCGTGTGTGTGTGTACCTCGGTGTATGTCTGGGCATCATCTGCATATAGTAGCTTGTGGATGTCACGGCAGCACCAGCTTCCCTAGAACTGGAGTGACAGTTGTGAGTTACCTCAAGGGCTGGGAACTGAACCTGGATCCTCTGTAGAAGCAGTAAGTGCTCTACAAAAGCCCTGCGTATTTATTATCTGGACTTTTATAGAAAAAAAAATATCTAATTCTTGTGATAGGATGTGCCACTTATTCCAGTCAGGGGTTGAGAAATTTAGGAAATGTATTCACTGAGCCCGAATCTGCCAACCTTCCCTTTACTAGCCTCCCGGTTTTACTCTTCCAGACTTTTTACTGGGTAACGTGGAGGCTGCTGTGCTCACTTGTGTCTGTCCTGATTGCATTTTTCCAAGCTGTGTAGCTCTGTCTTGTCTGTTGATGCTAAGAGTGGAAATCAATCGAACAGGGTTTACCTTATGTATTGTGACTCCCTAAACACTCTGCTGCTGAGCTGGAAGCCACTAAGATTACATTTCCTTTCTTGAACTGTCCTCTTTCTTTACTGTACCCCCCCCCTTTTTTTTTAAATCGGGTCATACCACGTAGCCCTGGCTGGCCTGGAACTTGCTATGCAGACCAGGCTGGCCTCCAGTTCCCAGAGATCCACCCACCTCTTTGTCCCGAGTGCTGGGATTAAAGATATGTGGAAACACATCTAGATTTCTCTTGGCTGTTGAGACAGGGACTCCTGGAGGCTTGGAAACTCATTACATAGTCAGGGGCCATGCTTGATGCCATGCCTTCGTCTCCCACGTGTTGGGATGAGAGGAGTGTTCTTGGCTTGAGCTGTTTTCAGTTATCTTCTGAAAAGTAATTCTTAAAAATTTAAAATTGGGGTTGGGGATTTAGCTCAGTGGTAGAGCACTTGCCTAGCAAGCCCAAGGCCCTGGGTTCAATCCTCAGCTCAAAAAAATAAAAATAAAAATAAAATTTAAAAAAAAATTTTAAATTGGAGCCGGGCGTCAAAGGCGCATGCCTTTAATCCCAGCACTCAGGAGGTAAAGCCAGGTGGATCTCCATGAGTTCGAGGCCAGCCTGGTCTACAGAGCAAGATCCAGGACAGGCACCAAAACTACATAGAGACACCCTGTCTGGGGGGTGGGGGTGGGGTGGGGACAACCAAACAAAAAATTTTAATTGGATTGGAGAGATGGCTCAGAGGTTAAGAGCACTGGCTGTTCTTCCAGCGGTCCTAAGTTCAATTCTCAGCAACCACATTGTGTGGCTCACAACCACCTGTAATGAGGTCTGGTGTCCTCTTCTGGTGTACAGGGATACAGCAG
Source organism: Peromyscus eremicus (assembly GCF_949786415.1). NCBI lineage: Eukaryota > Metazoa > Chordata > Mammalia > Rodentia > Cricetidae > Peromyscus > Peromyscus eremicus. The sequence continues at coordinate 52,081,799 of NC_081423.1, read as the reverse complement.
TGTATACATTTATTTATTTATTTTTAAATTTATTTATTTTAATTTTATGTGCATTAGTGTTTTGCCTGCATGTATGTTTGTGTGAGGGTGTCAGATCTTGGAGTTACAGACAGTTGTGAACTGCCATGTGGGTGTTGGGAACTGAACCCAGGTCCTCTGGAAGAACAGCATGTGCTCTTAACCACAGCACCATCTCTCCAGCCCCTACATGTATTTATTTTTTATTTATTTATTTGTTTGTTTATTTATTTATTTATTTATTTATTTTCGAGACAGGGTTTCTCTGTGTAGCTTTAGTGTCTTTCCTGGATCTCTCTCTGTAGACCAGGCTGGCCTCGAACTCACAGAGATCTTCCTGCCTCTGCCTCCCGAGTGCTGGGATTAAAGGAGTGCGCCACCACCGCCTGGCTTTTTTTTTTTTTTTTTTTTTTTTTTTTTTTTTTTTGGTTTTTCCAGACAGGGTTTCTCTGTGTAGCTTTGCGCCTTTCCTGGAACTCACTTGGTAGCCCAGGCTGGCCTCGAACTCACAGAGATCCGCCTGCCTCTGCCTCCCGAGTGCTGGGATTAAAGGCGTGCGCCACCGGCTATTTTTAAGTTACTTTTTATTCTCTCTCTCTGCTCGAGAGTGAATGAAGTCAGAAAACGACTTGCAGGACTTGGTTCCTCCTTCTACTCTGTGGGCCATGGGGATCAAAATCAGTCTCTAGGCATGGCAGCAGGTGCCTTTACATTCTGAGCCACCTTGCTGGTCCACTGAACAACAATTATTAATTTTTTTTTTAAATTATGGGCTGGAGAGATGGCTGAACAGTTAACACTGGTTGCTCTTCAGGACGATTTGGGTTCGATTCTCAGCACACACATGGTGTTTCACAATCATCTGTAACTCCAGTTCCAGGGGATCTGATGCCCTTTTCTGGCCTCTGAGAACACCAGGAGTGCACACAGTGCACAGACACACATGCAGGCAAAACATCCATACACATAAAATAAAAATAAACCTGAAAAAAATGAGTTCATGCGTATGAGCACCCACCACTTCACCCAGGAACTCGACTGTGATCAAAATTGCATGTATAAGCCGGTTTGGCCCCTCCGGCCCACTCTTCTGCCTCTTCTGAGAAGTCACCACCACAGGATACTTTTGCTTATTTTCCACTGCTTTTGAAAAAAAAAATACTATGCAATGATGTGTGTGTGTGTGTGTGTGTGTGTGTGTGTGTGTGTGTGTGTAAATCATGCTTTATCTAGAGGTGCTTATTTGTAAGCTCCATAAAAAGTGGTATTGCATTTACAGCATAATCTTCCAGAAGTTACGTTCTTTAGAAACACATTTTCAAGAGTCTTCCAAGCGTTGCTGTGAGATCTGCTTGTTGTTATTAGAAGAAAGGCTTGGAAACTCGAGGAAACCCCAAAAAGGATCTGAGAAAGGAAACACTGGTGATCTCTGGCTCTGCAGAGTGACTGTCCTACCGGGCAGCCTCAGGGTTCAGCCTTGGATTAGCTGGCTGTTCTGAGGACAGCACTTATCTCGTAGGGCTCCAGAATGGTTTGCATGTGGAACAGAGAGTTCTCCAGGGCTATTGGGGGTAGAGGCGCAGCTTGGGTGCTGGGCCACTGTGTGCACAAGAGCCCTGGTCTGCTGAGAGGCAACAGGCCACTCAGGGAAGCAGGGAGGCCAGACTGGGAGGAGTGAGTCCCCAGTTGGAACCATCCCTGAGTCCCCAGTTGGAACCATCCCTGGCATCTGGCTGCTCAGTTAACCCTGAGATTCAGAGTAAACACTTGTTTTGCTTCAACTCACTTGAACTCTTCAGCAGTAATGAACATGCAAGGGTGTCAGCCAGGCACGATTCTCTGTGCTTTTGTCTTTTCTCTGTTGCTGGTGAGACTTCAAAACAACTATAAATAGAATTGAACAGAGACAATACCATATACTGGGAGCCAACAAGGACTCCGTTCTTTATCTCAACGGTCAAATGGAGTCCCCGAGAGACAGTCTTGCCGTCTGCCTTCCAGATGAATGGACTGAGGTACAAAAAAAAGCGGTGTGGCCACATCCTGAGCATGGGGAACGTGCCACCTGGAGCTTGAGGAGCCACATGTGGGTACCGGAGACAATGCCAGGGACAGATAACTAAGGAAGAGATCCAAGAGTGGAATTGCACACCGACAGGAAAAGTGAAGAGCAACAAAAGAACAAAACCAGTGAGAAAATTAAAATATAAAACTAATGTCATAAGGGGGGAAACACTGGAATGTTTTCTAACCAGGCAGGAAGAGCTTGCCTACTACTCAGAAGGCCTTTCTCTTGAACCTCTACAGCTACTCCACGAAAATGAAGCGAAGGAAGCTTTAGGATCGAGGCTCAGTTGTAATAAAGACACATCAGATACTCCGCCCTCAAAAGATCAGTAAATTAGATGTTTCAAAAATACAGCCGCGCTGGGCGGTGGTGGCGCACGCCTTTAATCCCAGCACTTGGGAGGCAGAGGCAAGCGGATGTTTGAGGCTAGCCTGGGCTACAGAATGAGGTCCAGGAAAGGCGCAAAGCTACACAGAGAAACCCTGTCTCAAAAACAACAACAACAACAACAAAAATACAAAGCAGCCAAGTGGCAGTGGCGCAGGCTTTTGATCCCAGCGTGCGAAGGCAGAGGTGGAGGCGGAGGCGGAGGCAGGCAGATCTCTGAGTTTGAGGCCAGCCTGGTCTACAGAGTGAGTCCCAGGACAGCCAGGGCTACACAGAAACTATGTCTCAAACAAACAAATGAACATACACATAAACGGGCCAAGAGACAGCTCAGCAGGTAAAAGCTCTTGCTGAGCCTATCAACCTGAGTCTGATCACCAGAAAGATCATCCGTCTACGCGACACCTTAGGTCTGTCTTCACTCCTGTCCCCCCCTCTTCGGGTACTGAGAAGAAAAGATGAGATGAAGAAAAGGAAAGAAGCCACGGATGGGGGGATCTGGAGAGATGCCTCAGTGGTTAAGAGCACTGGCTGCTCTTCCAGAGGACCTGAGTTCAATTCCCAGCACCCACATGGTGGCTCACAACTGTCTGTGACTCCAGTTCCAGGGGAACCGGTACCCTCACACAGACATACATGCAGACAAAAACTAATGCATGTAAAAATAAATAAATCCGAAGAAGGAGGAGGAGGAGGAGGAGGAGGAGGAGGAGGAGGAGGAGGAGGAGGAGGAGGAGGAGAAGAAGAAGAAGAAGAAGAAGAAGAAGAAGAAGAAGAAGAAGAAGAAGAAGAAGAAGAAGAAGAAGAAGAAAGTCAGACACCGGTAGCTCACCTCACACCTGGGAGGCAGAGGGAAGAGGATTGCTATGAGGTCACAGGTCACTGTTAGGTCTCAAACCTGGAACAAATAAATGGCTGTGGTGCCTATTTCACATATCAAAGCAGACATTGGCTGCCAGGTTCTCCCGGCATCCCTCAGTTCCTCTATCCACCTCGCCGCCCTGAACTTCCCTGTGTAACCCAGCCATTTTGGTTGCCCCTTGTCTTTTGGGCCTCCTGGCTTTTACAACTGGTTCTCCCCTCCTCTCTCCCCTCCCCTGTCTCTTCACGTGTGACTCTCCCAGGTGTCCCTGTCCCTGCCTATGCTCTCATTTTATCTACAATAAACTTTCTCCTCCACCTTACCTAGGAGCGGTCATGTTCTTGCCTTTCCTCTTTATTTCTTTTTCCAGTCAGTCCTCCTGGGATATACAGTGAGTTCCAGGCTAGCCTGAGCTGCATAGGAACTACTTGTCAAGAGAAAGGGGCAGCGAGGGTCGGGGTCACATGGTCGATGGGAACTGAGTAAAAAGGTCAGACGGGAAAGCGGAGAAGCTGGGAAGAAGTGGGAAGGTTGCCGTATGTTTGGAAGAAGCATCCAACAATAAAGAAGGAAGCTATTTAGGTCTTTTCCCAGAGGCTTGTCTCTCTCCCTCTCCTTCCCTGTCAGTGAGCATTTAGGATTAGAGAAGAGAAGTGGGGTCTCTCAGAGACCTTGGGTAACTGGAGGCAGCAGCTAGGAGGGAGGCATTGGATCCACCGTTAGGGGGCTGGAGCCAGAGGAATAGAATTTTGAGAATGGGTAGGAGCTGAATCCACAGCCCATCCCCCATCTCCCTGCTCCCCAGCAATATTCCATGGCAGTTAGGGCCCACTCAGCGGAATGGGGCGAGGCCTTCTCTTGGATTTGGAGCTCAGGTGCCTGAAAAGAGGTCTCCCCATTCTTCCTCAGACACTAGGCTTGTGATGGAACCTGATCTGACTGAGGAAGAAGATGAGGAGATAAGAGCCAGGTGAGTGTGGAAAGGGTAGGGGTGGGAGGTTGGAGAGGGATAAACACCCAAGATGGCAGAGACTAGGCATCAGAGGCCCGGGAAGGAAGAGGAGGCCTAGTGGGGAGATGGAGGAGGGGTGGCCTGGGCAGAGCAGAGAGAGCTTGTGCAGGACTCCGGCCCTTCTCGCAGCAGGAACAGGCGGTCACTCACGGATCAGCGCCGCGACTCCGTGCTGCCCCTTCAGTGGAGAATTAGACACAGTTCCCGCTGGATGGTCCAGGTGGTGGCCTCCGAATTCAGCCTGGTGGGCTTCCTCCTTCTTCTGGTCATGGTCTTCTCCAAGAAATGGCTGTACCCCTCTAAGAGTCGTTTCCATCAGCGCTACCCCAAAAATATCACCAATAGAGTCTACACCTCGATCCATAAAATGTCCACAGGGCTTCTGTACGTCTGCATATCTGAAAGCTGCTCCAGTTCAGACAGTGGGAAAGGTGAGTCCCTTCATCCCATCCCAGGTCTCCAGCCTGCCTTGACCTCTGGGGTGGCCCCCACAGTCCTGTTCCCGCCTATCAGCCATCTTCATTTGATTTGCAAGATGGCTCTGCTGGCATGGTGGCCTCTGAGGGTCATTTTCTTCCTTTGGTTTGGCCAAATCAATTCACCTGATCCAGTAGATGTCACCTCTTTGGGAAAAGTCCAAAGGACTTTGCTTTAAGAATGTCAAGACGAGCTGAGCAGTGATGGCACACACCTTTAAACCCAGCACTTGGGAGATAGAGGCAGGCAGATCTCTGTGAGTTTGAGGTGAGTTCCACGACAGCCAGGGCTACACAGAATGTTGAGAGATGTCTGGATCATTCCCGAATAACATAATTTTCACCTGGGAGGTGCGGTTTCCGCCTGGGTTTGCATACCCAGAGCCCTGAGATGACTCCCTGAGTGTTCTCTTGCAATCCTTCGCCAGTTCCTGCCGGTTTCCTTTCCTTCTCCTGACGTCATGCCTCTGGGGGCCAGCTCTGCACTTCCCCTTCATTGTCTGGCTTCCTCAGTCCTTGCTTTCCTAAATTCTCACAGCCGCTTCATTTCTGACTCAAGTTTCATTTCGTGCTCTCCCCTCACCCCTTCCAAAATGTCCAATTCTGGATGTCCATTTTCGTCTGTTCATTCTCCTTCACAGAAGCAAAAAACAGGTATATAGCCATTATATCTTCTTAAGGAGAAATATGGGAAAACAAAAAATACCATCTTTGGCATGCTATTTGTCCAGCCAAATTGTTCACTGGCCACAAGAGATGGGGATAATTGACCTTATTTTGTAGATGGGAAGATTGGAGCCGGGGGTCATACCCCATGAACTAGCAATGCTTGAGTGCTTTTCACCTACAAAAGAAAGTGTAAACTTTACAAAGGCAGATACAGAATTATATGTATCTTGCTCTGTGGTGCTACTCAAAGATGGCTAGGCATTTTCTTTCTTTTCTTCTTCTTCTTCTTCTTCTTCTTCTTCTTCTTCTTCTTTCTTTCTTTTCTTTTCTTTCTTTCTTTTTTCTTTGGTTTTTGAAACAAGTTTTCTCTGTGTAGCCCTGGCTGTCCTGGAACTCTCTATGTAGAGCAGGCTGGCCTTGAACTCACTGAGATCCACCAGCTTCTGCCTCCTGAGTACTGGGATTAAAGGCACGCGCCGCCGCCACCACTGCCCGGTCAGCATTTTCTTTTTGTGGTGCTCCCCACACATGCTAAGCGCCTACACTGAGTCACATCCCCAGTCTTTTTTTTTTTTTTTTTGGAAAGTTTTAAATGGTTTTGCATAATTGTGCTCATTCTTTACTGCGTATTTGATTTCCATTTGTTTGTTTGTTTGTATTGTGCCAGGGCCTCACTCTGTAGCCCAGGCTGACTCTGAACCGCCATCTTCAGCCTCCTGAGAGCTGGTGTCACAGGCATGAGCCACCACACCTGACTTCCGCACTCACTGCCTTTTTGCTTGTTTGGTTTGGTTTCTGGTTGAGACAGGTTTTCTCTGCGTAGCCCTGGCTGTCCTGGATCTCGCACTGTAGACCAGGCTGGCCTCGAACTCACAGAGAGCCGCCTGCCTCTGCCTCCCTCTGCTCGGATTAAGGGTATGGGCCACCACGTCCAGCACTTTCTTCTTCTAATCAGTGAAGAATCTATGCTTTTCACAGTTTGTGCCCCACGCTCCCGCCACTACGATGGCCCAATTATCTGGAGCCAAGTGACCATGGACTAAATCCGGAAGCCAAGAGCCCAAATAAACCTTTCTCATTTGAAGCTGTTCCTGTTGGGTATTTAGTCAGAGATGAACAGGCAACAAACACAGAAAGCTGGTAATGGAAGAGTGGGGGGACATTCCTGTAACCACATCTGATCTCGTGGAAGGAAGAAGCCTTTGGGACTGGTGTGTGGGAAGAATCTGGCCCCGTTTAGCCAGATTGCAGTGAGTTTGGGAGAGAAAACAAAACAAAACAGGGTAAAGGGTTCGAAAAACATGCAGTCATGCCAGGAAAGGAACAACCTGAGAGGTGTGGCCCATGAGGCCACGGTCATTAACGAAGTTAGACTCATTCAGAAGGAGCCAACCACTTTGCCTTGGGACAATGGGGAAGATGTTTTGGAGTCAGCCTCCGGAACTGGCCAGTTACCACCCATTCCAGGCTTCGGGGTCTAAAACTGTGAGTACATTTGCAAGATTTCTCTTGAAAAACGGAGAGCCACGAACGCTTTTGCAAGTCCATTGACATGTTGCATATTTTTTCTTTTGAGAATTACTGTTTGTGTCCTGATTTTTCTTTTCCTTCTTTTTATTTTTCTCTTGTTGATTTTTTTTTTTTTTCGAGACAGAGTTTCTCTGTGTAGCTTTGCGCCTTTCCTGGAACTCGCTTTGTAGACCTAGCCTAGCCTAGCCTCAAACTCACAGAGATCCGCCTGCCTCTGCCTCCCCAGTGCTGGGATTAAAGGCGTGCACCGCCGCCACCACTGCCCAGTCGGCATTTTTTTGTTTTGTTTTGTTGAGATCAGGTTTCTCTGTAGCCCTGGCTGTCCTGGTACTTGATATATATATGACTGTAAGTCAGACTGACCTCAAACTTGCAGTGATCTGCCTGCCTCTGCCTCTGGAATGCTGCATTAAAGAAGTGGGCCACTATGCCTGGCTTTAAAATTTTTTATTGTTTTGTTTTGCTTTGAAAGAGGGTCTCACTATGTAGCTAACAGAGATCAGACTACCTCTGCTTCTCTAGTGCTGGTATGAAAGGTGTGAGCCACCACACTCGGCTATTTTTATTTTTTATTTTTTTGAAATACTACGTTGTAGTCCAGCCTGGTCTGTAACTCACTATGTAGCTCAAGCTAGCCTCAAACCCAGGTCTCTCCTCCTACTCAGCCTTGCTGGTGTTGAGCTCATTGGGGTGAGCCACCACGTTGGCTCATATTTATATATTCAAGTGGTTGGAATTACCAAGCAGTCTCTGGATCAAGAATGTTACTTGAGCAAAAGTATTTATGATCTTAATTGTGCATTTCTTTGGTTCTGCACGACCTGAGTGTTTTCCTCGTATTTGTTCATTTGATCGTATTTCACGTTTGTGAATCCTGAGTCCCTCCCTGTTTTATCATTTTCCCCAGACAGTTTTAAGCTGTGGACAGTCCATCCACTTTTGGGGGTGGCTAAGATAAGTTTCATCCTGGCCTTGGGGCTGGGCTTTGCCCTCACCGCTTGGCTGCACCTGCCGTACCTGCCCCGCCTGCAGAGAATGCCTTTCTTTGGCTTGATTGGAATCATCCTGAGCTTCTGTGAAGGTGCCCCCCAGCTCTGAAAAAGGTCCTTGATTCCCTGTCCCACGTCATCCTGGGCATGTCTCCCTCTCCTCTGGGGGTGGAGCGAGCGTTTGGGGCGCTGGGGTGGAGCGAGCGTTTGGGGCGCACTACTTCTGGAATCCCGTAGACAGGAGGGTTGCTTTCCTCGAGCCTCCTCCGGGAGGCCGAGGACTCGGTGTGAGTGGTTGGCGGCTGTAGCTCAGCAGATGAGGCAGAACTCCTGTACGATTCTTAGGTGAGAATAAGATCTCTCCACCCTTGCCTCCCAGTCACCTTCATTTTCCTCACCCTCCTGTTGTTCCCCATTAACCTCTGGATCTACGAGCTGAAGAGAAACATATCGGTCCCCATCGGGTGGAGCTATTTCATTGGCTGGCTAGTGTTCATCCTGTATCTTACCTGTGGTGAGTGGTTAGGAGCGCCCTCGGGAAGGAAGGGACTCGGGTGGGTCAGGGCAGAGGATGTTTGGAGGGAAGGGGCGGGCAGCACTCCCATGCCCACCCGGAGAGTCCATAGGGACCTAACCTTCCCCGTGGCTCACCTCACCTGTCACCTTCCATGCCTCTGCTTCTCCCTTTTTCTTGGGCCCCACCCCTAGGGATCCTTTGCTACCTCAACCATAAAAGCTTCTGGAGCGTGATGATGGACAGTAGTTCCTCCTCCATCGACAGTCCTTGCAACAGCAGGGCCACGGGGCCTCTGATGAGTACCGAAAAGCCCTCCAGCAGCCAGAACGACGTCCTGGATCCTGATAAGGAGGAGGATTAACCAAAAGGCACTAAGTTTATCTAAATGCATCTTAGCCCCCTGCCCAGCCACCATTGGCTAGGTCTGTCCTCATCGCGACAAAGAATGAGCACAGGAGGATTTGGGGACCAGCCTGCGTTCCCCTCCCTCAACTCGGCCTCGTCTGTGGCTCAGGTGATGTGGAATAAATTGTCCATCTCTTCTTCGTCATGTCTGGTGGTCATTGAGGAGACCTGGAGGAGGGAGCGGAAGGGAGAAAAACAAAATTCATTGCTGGGTTGGCTTCCAGTCCTTCCTGCCTGTGAACTTTTTGACGCCCTTTGGTCCCTAAACCTACCTGCCCAGCCTCTACCATAGCAGACCTGTGGGTAGGCAGGAGGGACTCCGTGCTAGAACACTTGACCTGGCGTTCCTATGAATTTGGGTTTGATGGAATAGCACTGAAAGCAGAAAAACCAAAGTAAACTTAGCCAGGCTTGGTATAGGCATAAGTATACTCATGCCTTATAATCCCAGGAGGCTGAGGCAGGAGGATGGCCAGTCTGATGCCTCAAAAACAAAAATAAAACATAACAAGCCAAACCACACATATGTGTCTGGCTGGAAAAAGCAACTGCAGCTTTTGCAGGGACCACAGACAAATATCTACAGGGCTAGCCAGACTGCATAGTACAAACGGCACCATTCTCCAAGTCTATATATAATCTATCCCCTTTAATAAGACCTAGTTTATGATTGGAGCTGGATAAAAATTTGTTCCCTTGGCCGGGCAGTGGTGGCACACGCCTTTAATCCCAGCACTCGGGAGGCAGACACAGGAGAATCTCTGTGGGTTCGAGGCCAGCCTGGTCTACAGAGTGAGATCCAGGACAGGCACAAAGCTACATAGAGAAACCCTGTCTCAAAAACAAAACAAAAAACAAAATGTATTCCCAACTTACTGCCTTGAAGTAATAAACATTATTTTACATAGAGTCTGAGGGACAGGACTCTAGAAGCACTTTAGTTAAATAGTTCTTTTTAAAAATTGGTTGTTATTTTTCCATTGACAAATCAAACTTGTGTATACATGTATCATGTATCATGATGTTTGAAGCCTGTACATAATGTGGAATGGCTTATGTGGGAAGATCACCTAAAATCTACACTTCAGATTTCTTTCAAAATATGATACAGCCGGGCAGTGGTGGCACATGCCTTTAATCCCAGCACTCGGGAGGCAGACACAGGAGAATCTCTGTGAGTTCGAGGCCAGCCTGGGCTACTGAGTCAGTTCCAGGAAAGGCTCCAAAGCTACACAGAGAAACCCTGTCTCTAAATAAATAAATAATAAATACATAAATAAACAAAATAGAATATGATACATTGAGTGTGCAGTCTTAGCAATTCCATAGGCTGAGGCAGAAGGATTGCCTAAGTTCAAGGCCAGCACACACACACACACACACACACACACACACACACCACAGAGCCAATAGTAGTCATGTGCTATAACTGTGCTGATCTTCTGCATTTATGTCTTCCTTTTGATAAAAAGCTACACCTTTTGGGCCCATTGAGATGGCTTAGTGGGTAAAAGTGCTTGCCAACAAGCCTGATGACCTGAGTTCGGTTCCTGGGTTTGGTGTTGTCGCAAATGGCAGAACCTCCTCTCTCTCTCTCCCTCTCTCTCTCTCTCTCTCTCTCTCTCTCTCTCTCTCTCTCTCTCTCTCTCTCTTAAGATAGGGTCTCTCTATCTATGTATCTGGCTGTCCTTGAGTTCTCTATGTAAACCAGGCTGGGCTTGAACTCACAGAGATACACCTGCCTTTGCTCCCAAGTGCTGGGATTAAAGGCGTTCCTTCTTGTTAAAGGCTGAATAAGGGGCTGGAGAGATGGCTCAGCAGTTAAGAGTACTAGTTGCTCTTCCAGAGGATCTGAGTTGGACTTCAGGTACCCACATGGTGGCTCATAGTCATGTAACTGTTCCAGGGGATCCAATGCCATCTCCTAGCCTTGGAAGCCACCAGGCACACAAGGCCCGTAGACGTACATACAGGCAAAACACCCTTACATGTAAAATGAACATAAAAAATTTAAAATAGGCTGGGCACCGGTGGCACATGTCTTTAATCTCAGCACTTGGGAAGCAGAGGCAGGTGGATCTCTGTGATTTCGAGGCCACTGTGAGTTTGAGGCCAGTTTGACCTACACAAAGCAAGTTCCAGGACAGCCAGGGCTACACAGAGAAACCCTGTCTCCAAAAACCAAAACAAAAAACAACAATAAAAAACTGTAGCGGGGTGTGGGGAGTGTGGGAGTGGGGTTGGGAGGGGTTGGGGATTTAGCTCAGTGATAGAGCACTTGCCTAGCAAACACAAGGTCCTGGGTTCGGTCCTCAGCTCCAGAAAATTAAAACAAAACAAAAAAACTGTAGCGGCCAGTATTCCATTGTGTACATATTCCATCTGTTCCACTCGTCCCTCTTAGCAGGCACTTAATGTGATTTTGTATCTTGGTTCCCGTGAGTAACACTGCAGTCGACAGGAAATGTAGACACCTCCGTGGCACATTGATTCCATTTTCTTGGAACACACTGTCAAGGAATGGAGTTGCCATGTCTGTATGGCCCTTACCCAGGGTCTGTAATGAGGTTACAAGTCAAGATGATGGCTGGGAAGCCAGGTATGGTGGCTCATGCCTTTAATCCCAACACCCAGGAAGCAGAGGTGACTCTTGAGTTTGAGGCCAGCCTGGTCTACAAAGCAAGCTCAAGGCAGTCCAGGGAGACTACATAGGGAGACCTTATCTCAAAAAAAAAAAAAAAAAAGAAAAGAAAAAGAAAGAAAAAGAAAAGGAAAAGAAGAGTGTCTGCATTCTTGGTTGGAGCTGGAGGATCCCTTCCGATAGGGTCCTTTCCTGTCTGTTGGCAGAAAGCCCGAGTTCTTTGCTGCAGGAGTCTCTTTGCCCATGGTTAACTGTGTCCAGAGTGAGCAGTCTAAGAGAACAAGGAGGAAAACTAAGAGAGTTTGGAAAAAACACCACGAGATCATCCAGGGCTGAGGCTATAACTCAGTGGTAGAGTCCTTGCCTGCCATTCAGAAGGCCCTGGCTTCCATCCCCAGCTCTGAAAAACAAGAGCAGAGGAAAACCAGGCACCCAGAACCACTGGGCTTTTGTATGTGTAAGTAATTGCTCTCTTATAATTTTGTATTTTTTAATTAATGTGAATACATTGCAATTTGTTTATCTGTTCCCCTATAGGTAGACATTTAGGCTTTTAATTCTTTAGTTATGAAATTTAATTCTTTAGTTGCTATTAACATTCCTATACATCTTTTGTCTGAGTGCGGGTATGTGCATGTGTATGCTGGTGCCTGGGGAGGCTGAAGGCATCGTCAGATCCTCGAGGAGCTGGAATTACAACAGATAGTTATGAGCTGCCTGCTGAGGGTCCTGGGAATCGAACTCTGGTCCTCTGGAAAAGCAGCGCATGCTCTCAACCGCTGAGCTGTCCCTTCAGGCCCTTGTTATGTTGCCAAGTCCTTGCACGGACTCCAGGGACTTCCTTCATCTGACTGGGGCAACAAGGGAATGAAGAAAAGACAGACACACATACAGAAACACAGAAAAGCTGGGGTCGGGTGGTTTGGGGTTCCAGTTGGAGAAGCCATAGCACAGCTGAACTGGGAGGCGTGGTCATTACGCACAGCTGAACCGGGAGGCGTGGTCATTACGCACAGCTAAACCGGGAGGCGTGGTCATTATACACAGCTGGACAGAGAGGCGTGGTCATTACACACAGCTGGACAGAGAGGTGTGGTTATTACACACAGCTGACTGGGGAGGCGTGGTCATTGCACACAGCTGAACGGAGAGGCGTGGTCATTACACACAGCTGAACAGGGAGGCGTGGTTATTACACATGGCTGAACAGAGAGGCGTGGTTATTACACACAGCTGAACGGAGAGGCGTGGTCATTATACACAGCTGGACAGAGAGGCGTGGTCATTACACACAGCTGGACAGAGAGGCGTGGTCATTACACACACAGCTGAACAGGGAGGCGTGGTTATTACACACAGCTGAACAGGGAGGCGTGGTAATTACACAGCTGAACGGGGAGGCGTGGTTATTATACACAGCTGAACAGAGAGGCGTGGTTATTACACACAGCTGAACAGAGAGGCGTGATTATTACACACAGCTGAACGGGGAGGCGTGGTTATTACACACAGCTGAACAGAGAGGCGTGATTATTACACACAGCTGAACGGGGAGGCGTGGTTATTACACACAACTGAACAGAGAGGCGTGGTTATTACACACAGCTGAACAGAGAGGCGTGATTATTACACACAGCTGAACGGGGAGGCGTGGTCATTACACACAGCTGAACAGAGAGGCGTGGTTATTACACACAGCTGAACAGGGAGGCGTGGTAATTACACATGGCTGAACGGAGAGGCGTGGTCATTATACACAGCTGGACAGAGAGGCGTGGTCATTACACACAGCTGGACAGAGAGGCGTGGTCATTACACACACAGCTGAACAGGGAGGCGTGGTTATTACACACAGCTGAACAGGGAGGCGTGGTAATTACACAGCTGAACGGGGAGGCGTGGTTATTATACACAGCTGAACAGAGAGGCGTGGTTATTACACACAGCTGAACAGAGAGGCGTGATTATTACACACAGCTGAACGGGGAGGCGTGGTTATTACACACAGCTGAACAGAGAGGCGTGATTATTACACACAGCTGAACGGGGAGGCGTGGTTATTACACACAACTGAACAGAGAGGCGTGGTTATTACACACAGCTGAACAGAGAGGCGTGATTATTACACACAGCTGAACGGGGAGGCGTGGTCATTACACACAGCTGAACAGAGAGGCGTGGTTATTACACACAGCTGAACAGGGAGGCGTGGTAATTACACATGGCTGAACAGAGAGGCGTGATTATTACACACAGCTGAACGGGGAGGCGTGGTTATTACACAGCTGAACAGGGAGGCGTGGTCATTGCACACAGCTGAACGGAGAGGTGTGGACATTACACACAGATGAACAGGGAGGCGTGGTCATTACACACAGTTGAACGGGGAGGCGTGGTCATTACACGCAGCTGACTGGGGAGGCGTGGTCATTGCACAGGGCTGAACAGGGAGGCGTGGTTATTACACACAGCTGAAGGGAGAGGCATGGTCATTATACACAGCTGACTGGGGAGGCGTGGTCATTGCACACAGCTGAACGGAGAGGCGTGGTCATTACACACAGCTGAACGGGGAGGCGTGGTTATTACACATAGCTGAACAGAGAGGCATGGCTATTACACACAGCTGAACGGAGAGGCGTGGTCATTATACACAGCTGGACAGAGAGGCGTAGTCATTACACACAGCTGGACAGAGAGGCGTGGTCGTTATACAGATAAACAGGGAGGCGTGGTTATCATATAGAACTGGATCAAAGAGATTGGTTTAGCTAATCTCGGTAAGAAGTCTCTGCAGAGGAGCAGTCTTCAGGCCCTAAACACCCACGGGAGAAAGCTATGGTGAATATTTTTGCACACACTATCAATATCTGCACTAGGATGAGAGGAAGGCTTTGCTTGTCTCTGAGACTCATCCCTCCCCTAGGGGAGTGTTTGCCATTTTCCTATGGATCTGAGGCTAGAGTCTTTGACATGGCTTCCTACTCCACTCCTTATATTTTTTTTTTATTTACTTATTTATTTATTGGTTTTTCGAATGTCCAGCCTGGCCTCAAACTTGCACATCTGCCTGCCTCTGCCTCCCAAGTGCTGGGATTAAAGGCATGTATCATCACTGGCTCTTTTTTTTTTTTTTAAATGTTAAACTAGACTGCATTCCTGGGATACACTTCACTTGGTCATGGTGAGTTAACTTTATTATAAATTATAAATTAGATTTGATGCACTGATATGTTAGGGGACTTCCATGTATTTTCACAAGAAATATTAGTCTATGCTTAAAATATTCTTTGTCAATATTTCAGTCTTTGTGGTATCAGTATTATACTGGTGTCATAAGTTAGAAAATGATGAGCATTTTGAAAAAAAAAAAAGCTACATTAATCTTTGCCACATCTACTGCAAGAACGAAGACCATTCTCAGCAACCAGGCTGTAGATGTTCCGGAAAATGTCAACATCACTCTGAAGGGCCCCAAAGAACCCTCTAGAGGGATTTCAGTCACATCAATTAGAGCCAAGGCTCCTTGGGGGGGCGGGGAGAGGCTCTGGGTGACAAATGTTGGGGGAACAAAGGGACTGGCCGCTGGCCGCACCATGTGCAGCCATGTTCTGAACACAATCAAGAGTGTTACCCTGGTCTTCCGTAACAAGGTGAGGTCTGTGTGTGCTCATGTCCCCATAATTCAGGAGACAGGGTCCTTGGTTGAAATCCCAAATTTCTTGGGTGAAAAGTGAATCCTCAGGGTCCAGATGAGGATGCATGTTTCTTGTTCTGTCTCTCAAGCCCAGGAGGATGAATTAATCCTTGATAGAAATAAGTAACAATTGAAATTGTTTCAAATTAAGGGCCTTTGATTCCGCAAGCCATGATAGGTAAAAACAAGGATGTCGGAAAGGTTTTGGATGGCATCTAAGTGTCTGAGGAGGAAATAGTGCAGCAGGCTGATGAGCAAGACCTGAGTCACTCAGCTCCAGAAACAAGATCCTGAATTATGAGATGGGGTGTCTCTGGGGACAGTAAAAGACTTGTACTGAAAAATTAAAAAAAAAAAAACTACGTTTAAGAAAAAAACTATATTAGTTGGGAGTGGTGGCACACATCTTTTATCCTAGTATTCAGAAGGCAGAGGCTGGTGGGTCTCAGCCTGGCCTAGAGAGTGAGTTCCGGGACAGCCAGGGCTACACAGAGAAACCCTGCCTCAAAAACAAAACAAAACAAAACAAACAAACAAAAAAAAACCAAAAACAACAAGAAAGCAAAACAAAAAAACTTTATAGTGTGTGTGTGTGCAATCTTGTACCATAGTCTCTGTGTGGAAGTCAGGACAGCTTGTGAAGTTGTTTCCCTCCTACCACATGGACTGTGAGGCGTCACAAGTGCCGTAACTGGCTGAGCCATCTGCTGCCCCCTCTTTGGGCGTTTTTGAGATAGGGTTGCTGAGGCTCAGGCTTACCATGTAGCCAAGGATGTGAACTAAAGGTGACCTTGAACTTCTAATTCCCCTGCCTTCGCTTCCCGGTCGCTGGGATTACAGGCGTGCAATCCCCATGCCTGATTTTACTCAGTGCTGGGAACCAAACACAAGCTAGGCAAGCACTCTACCAACTAAGTTAACATTCCCCAAACACCTCTCCCCCCCCATCTTTCTTTGTTTTCCAAGTGACTTTATATAGCATTAACGTTACTTTTCCTGTATGTGTGTGGTAGTATTGAGAAAGGTCATCCACAGTAGATTTGTATGTGTCAGTTTAGTGAAACTGGAACTATTTCCCCAAAGTCTCTTTCTTCCTATTTTGAACCACAGGGACATTTTTAACAACATTTGAAAGTGAGCATGGTTCCATTTTCAGCCATTTTTCCCTTTTTACAAGAAAGGCTATACTAAGCGTCAGGTCAGCAGCTCAGCTCAGTTGCTGCTCCACCTGGTCGGGTTGGGGCAGCTCCCAGGCACATCTTTCAGCTCCAGATCCCCCCCACTTTCTTCAGTTCTAGGGCCATGCTTATGTTCAAGTCTCTGATGAAGGACAGAAGCTTCAGCCGGGCTTGGTGGCACACACCTTTTATCTCAGCACTCAGGAGGCAGAGCAAGTGGATCTTCCAGTTAGAGGCCAGCCTGGTCTACAGAGAGAGTTCCAGGACAGCCAGGGCTACACAGAGAAACTCTGTCTCGAAAAATCGAAAAAGAACATGTGCTTGTTACTACTGAGCCCTCTCTCCAGGCCCCACAGTTGTTGTTGAGACATGGTCTTACTGTGTAGCCCAGGCTATCCTGTTTCTGTCTCTCAAGAATCTTGTTAGGGCTTCATGGGTAAAGGCACTTGCCATCAAGCCTGATGACCTCAGTTTAATCTCCAGGACCCATATGGTAGATGGCAGACAGAAGGAACCAATTTCTCCTCCACGTGTACACACATTCACACATATACACGTCACACATGTCCTCACATATACATACCCCATAGAGCCTTGTTGTTTTGTAGGCTGTTCACACAGCCTAAGAGAGCGTTTCTCAGGCCGTCACTCAGTCATTAAGTGATGTGTGGACCGTACTTAGCAGGGATATCGGGGCTAAGTCTGCTGTTCCATCTTGTTCTTGGTCTGGGTGAGAAATTCTGCTGATTTTCTCTTTTATTTTTATTATATTTTTGAGACAAGGTTTCATAGTATAGCACAGACTCTCTATGTAGCCCAAGCTGACCTTGAACACACAAACCTCCTCCCTCATCTTTTTGAGTGTGCTAGATTACTTCTGTTCTTGGTTCTGGGGATAGAACTCAGGTTGCCAGGCTTATCAGCAAGCCCCCTTGCTACTCACTAAATCTTCTCATCAGCCCTACTTCTGTTCTGTCTCTCTGTCTCTGTCTCTCTCTCTCTCTTCCCTTTCTTGGTGTTTTTGAGACAGAATCTCTCTGGTTGTCCTGGAACTGGCTCTGTAGACCAGGCTGGCCTTGAACTTACAAAGATCCACCTGCCTCTGCCTCCCGAGTGCTGGGATTAAAGGCATGTGCCACCACTGCTTGGTCTAGTTTACATTTTTCATTAATGTATTAATTTATAAATTCCTCCTAAGCATAATTTTCTCTGCACTCCCCAAAATATGTAGTGTCTTAGTTAGGGTTTCTGTTGCTGTGAAGAGACATCATGACCACGGCAACTCTCATAAAGGAAAACATTTAATTGGGGTGGCTTACATTTTCAGAGGTTTAGTCCATTATCATCATGGTGTGATATGGTAGTGTGTAGGCAGATATGGTACTGGAGCTGAGTCCTTACATCTTGTTCCAAAGGCAACAGGAAGTGAACCCAAACACTGGGTGTGGCTTGAGCATATATGAGACTTCAAAGCCTTCCTCCACAGTGACACACTTCCTCCAACAAGACCATACCCACTTCAACCAGGCTACACTTCCCAATAGTGCCACTCCCTTTGGGGGCCATTTTCTTTCAAACCACCACGTGTGGTGCTTACATTATCATTTGGTTCATAATATTTTCTAATTTTCCTTTGGCTGTTTTTGTTTTGACCCACGGGTTTTGTAGACATGGAATATATGATTTTTTTTTTTTTTTTTTTTTTTGGTTTTTTTGAGACAGGGTTTCTCTGTGTAGCTTTGGTGCCTGTCCTGGATCTTGCTCTGTAGACCAGGCTGGCTTGGAACTCACAGAGATCCACCTGGATCTGCCTCCGAGTGCTGGGATCAAAGGCATGTACCACCACCGCCCAGCTCAGCCTACTTTCTTATAGAACCCAGGACCAACAGCCCAGGGATGGGACACTCACAATGGGCCGGGCATCAATCACTAATTAAGAAAGTGCCTTTACAGGCCTGCCTGCCTACAGCCTGCTCTTACAGAGTCATTTTCTCCTTTGAGGTTTCCTCCTCTCAAATGGTCTAGCCTGTGTCAAGTAGACATAAAACTGGCCAGCACAGGCATTAAAGTCTGATTCTCCGCTTGTTTACTTCCTCCGTTTGTAATGGCAAGGTTTGTTTGGTTTCGGTGATAGTAACTGAGCTAACAGCCCTGGTTCTGTCTGTTTTTGATTCAAATGTCTTGAAGCTCCATTGCTTATTTAAACATTTAAGGTTGTGTATCTTTATCTGCGACCGAGTCTCACTTATGTAATCCTCCTGGCTGGCCTGGAACTCACTGTGCAGACCAGACTTGGCCTGGAAGTTACTGAGATCCTTGGCTCTGCCCCTGCTGGGATTAAAGGAGTGTGGTTTTTGGATGAATTGGTCCTTTATTGTGATAAAACACATTTTTGTTGTTGTTTTGTTTTTGTTGAGACAGGGTCTCTCAAAGTAGCCCATGCAGGACTTAAGTTCTCTACTCTCCTGTCTGGGCCTCCCAGGGTGTTGGAATCACTGTACACACAACCACACCTGTCTCAACACCTTTCTTTAGTCCAGTAACATCTACATTGTCTGATTTGAAGTCGATCATATTTACTTTTTTTTTTTAGTTTTTTTTTTTTGTTTGTTTGTTTTTCGAGACAGGGTTTCTCCGTGTAGCTTTGCGCCTTTCCTGGAACTCACTTGGTAGCCCAGGCTGGCCTCGAACTCACAGAGATCTGCCTGGCTCTGCCTCCGAGTGCTGGGATTAAAGGAGTGTGCCACCACCACCTGGCCTAGTTTTTTTGATACAGAGTCTCACCATGTAATTCTGGCTGGCCTGGAGCTCACAGAGCTCTGCTTGCTTCTGCCTTCCGGTGCTGAGAACTTATTCTTTTTTTTTTTTTTTTTTTTTTTGTTTTTTTGGGGGGGGTTTCCAGACAGGGTTTCTCTGTGTAGCTTTGCGCCTTTCCTGGAACTTGCTTTGTAGACCAGGCTGGCCTCGAACTCACATAGCTCTGCCTGCCTCTGCCTCCCAAGTGCTGGGATTAAAGGCGTGCGCCACCACCGCCCAGCTGAGAACTTATTTTTTTAAAAACTAAAATGTATTTCTTATAGACAACTTGGCCACCCCAACACACACCGTTTTTTAAGCTTCCTATTTTCTCCTTTATCTAGCTCCTAGCAACCTCCACTGCCCCATCTATGACCATCATTTGACTCTCTTAGTCAACTCGTGTAAGTAGACTCCTATGGTATTTGATGTTTCGTGTTTTCACAAATTTCAACTAGAATGGTCTTTAAGAAGCATTAATGAGCATAAAGAAGGTGGGCAGTGGTGGCACACGTCTTGGGAGGCAGAGTCAGGCAGATCTCTGTGAGTTCAAGGCCAGCCTGTTCTACAAAGCAAGTTCCAGGGATAGACAGAACTGTTACACAGAGAAACCCTGTCTCAAAAAACCTAAACAAACAAAAAAAATTGGCCATTTGTGTGTGTTACATATATAAATACATATTCAACATGTATATGAACTATTTAAAAGACATATAAGTTTAGGCAGCAGCCACTGAGCTTCTGACTTCTCAAGGCTCTGGTCCACTTCTTTCCTCGGAGCTTGCTTGCCCACTTGCTCGCTCGCTCCCTCCTTTTCTCTTTTCCCTTCTTCTGTCTCTGTCTCTCTGTCTTTCCTTCTTTTCTTTCTTTCTCTCTCTCTTTCTTCTCTTTCTTTCTTTCTTTCTTTCTTTCTTTCTTTCTTTCTTTCTTTCTTTCTTTCTTTCTGTGTTTTGAGACAGCTGGCCTGGAATTCCCTATATAGACCAGGCTGACCTTGAACTCAAAGAGATCCTCTGGCCTCTACCTCTGTGGTGCTGGGATCAAAGGCGTCCACCACCACACCTGGCGTGTACTCCTCAAACCTCCACATGCATGCCCCTCCCACACTAAATAAAACTTCAAAAACCCACAACAATGAGATATTAGCACTCCTATTAGAATTATAAACATCCAAACACTGACACCACCAAATGCTGGTAAAAATATGGCAGGAATTCTCACTCACTGTAGTAAGAATGCAAAGCAGTATAGCCACGTAGAAAACAACTGGACAACTTCTTCAAACTGAGCATACTCTTACCATATGATCCAACGGTCTCACTCACAGGCCGGTAAGTCAAATGAACTGAAGTCTTAAACTCAGCTTAGGAGTCATTTCTTGGGGGACAGGATGAACACAGACTTACCAGCTCACACAGAGGCTTGCCTTTCCATAAAGCAAGCGATGAGACGCTATTGATTCTTTTATTTTTATTCCTTAGAAACTGCTTTTTAAGTTCTATTTGTGTGTGTTATATATGTGTGTCTAGTCACACAGGGGCCAGAGGAGGGCATTGGATAGCTATTCATCATTCTCCCCCTTATTCCTCTGAGGCAGGAGCTCACATTTTTTTTCGTTGATTGGCAGCCAGCAAACCCCAGTGATCTTTCTGTCCCCACCCCTTACAGCATTGTGGTTACAGGCTGTTGACATGGATGCTGGGATCCATATTTCCTTGCACAAGCTATGCTGAATATAACAGCAGAAGATCTTGCTGCAGGCTCTGCACTCAGCTGCCAGATCTCTTTATCCTACTTTGATTGGAGTAGTTCTTCAGTCTTTGTCTTTCAGGATATTGAAGTGTTGCTGTTTTGCAAGGAATACATACAGAGCAGATATTTTGTAGGATGTCTGAGTTTATCTCTTGTTTCTTTTCTTTTTTTAATTAATTTATTTCTATTTTATGTACATTGGTGTTTTGCCATGGGTGTCGGGTCCCCTGAAACTGGAGTGCATGCTGGGAATGGAACCCAGGTCCTTTGGAAGAGCAGTCAGTGCTCTTAACCACTGAGCCCTCTCCAGCCCCTCTCCTATTTCTTTATAATTAGACTCGTGATTTTTTTTTTTTTTGGTAGAAATACCACAGAAATATTGTTGTGTCTTCCTCAGTGCCTCAAACTGAATGTAGAGGTGATTTTCCCAAATGTGGTATTTTAACTTTGACTCCTGAATGATATCTGTCAGGTTTCTCCAATGAGAATCTTGTCAAGTATATTTCCACCTGTTGTTTTTGCAGAGAACCCAGATTCTGTTTCCAGCACCCACATCAGGTAGCTCACAGACACCTGTAACTCTGGTTCCAGAGGATCTGATGCCCTCTTCTGGCCTCTGTGGGTACTGCACACACAGTGCACACATACACACAGGCATACATGCACGCCAATGTGTGCACTCACCCACACAAAATGAATAAAATAATTCTAAGTAGGCAGAATGAGCAATGTTCATTGGTGAATTACAATCTTTCAAAATTCAGCTTAATTGATGTTTGTGGGGGAGCCCTCGCTGAGCACCTCTTCACAGAAAGGAGTTTGCTTTATGCCTTGTTTCTTCAGTGTTTTCGTTAGTACAACATGATGCGTGGTACATAGCTGGTGTTTATCAATGTTTATCAATGTTGAATTAACGACACTGACAGGCTAGAGAGGGATGGGTGCAAGGAGAGGGGGCAGAAGAAAGTCCATCCGCCGTGAATTCTTTCTTTTCCTTTCTTCCTTCCCTTCCTTGACAGGGTATCATGTAGCCTGGTAGCTAAAGATGACCTTGAACTTCTGATACTCCTGCCTCTACCTCCTGAGTGCTAGCTGGGGGTTGAATTTAGGGTCTTGTGAATGCTAGGCAAGCACTCTTCCAGCTGATTCCCATCTCCCACCCTTGAGGATAGATGTCAGGGTCCCTTCAGGAAACACAACTCCTTTGTACCCGGAGAAGAAGAGGAGTAGCAACCTCTAGTCATACAGACTGGTCCCTCCTCATCCCTTCAGCAGCAGAGTTGGGACTGTGAAGACAATATGAAGGCCTAGACTTGACTTTACAGACTCCATCTTAGGGAAAGGCCACCATCTTAGACCACCTGGTGACCGGGGGCTGTACTCAGTTCCAGGAAGAACCTCAGGAATGTGCCATGACAACTCGAACAGATACCCTAGAAGCAACCAATTAAGAAATAGGGCAGTAACATTTAACAAGATCCAGATGCTCCTGCAGACACTCTGTCGGCGGTTTATGGCCCTTGCAGATATCCAGATAATCCTGTCAGCAAGTGGTGGTTCCTCGCCAAAAGTCTAACCCAATAGTTTCAAATGTGGTTTCACATCGAAAGTCTAGACTAGTAATTTCAAAAAATCACCTTGCCCCATATCCCTTCTACCCAATCCCAAGATGCCAAGGCATGTGGCTTGTGGTTTTTCCCTTTAAAAACTCCTCCCCCCAGGTTCAAACCTGACAATAAAAAGACCCTTGTGTGCTTGCTTGGAATCCAGCTCTTTGGTGGTCTCTGGGGGTTTCGAAACACGGGACTAAAGGATGGTTGTGTCATTTCAGGTGATCTGGGTTATGTGCTGACCAAGATCCTTGTGGTCCCTACATTTACAGAGGTCATTTCTGAGAAGACAGTGCAGGTGTGGACTCGGGGTGTGTGCTGGGGGAGGGCTACCAGGTGTCTCACCAGTCAGGAGTGACCAACCAAAGTCACAAGCAAGCCATTCGTGCAAGCCTAGAGGAAAGGCTGAGCATCCGCCAAGGCAGAGCCCTCAGCCTGGCAGGAAGCGCCTACCAGTGAAAAAGCAGTCTTAGGCCAAAGGTTCCCAGTGTGGAGAGTCGTTCTGAGGAACAGCGAGCGGGTCAGCGGAAGGAATGGAGGCATTCTAAAGAAACAGAACAGTAAAGATTCCCAAAGGAGACCCAGAGGACAAACCATCAGCACCAGTTTTAAATGGAAAGGTTAAAAATCCTCCCTGCTCTTCCCTGGAATCATAAACCGGTTGCGAAGAAGAGCAACCTCGGGCGAGCATATTGCGAAGGCACAGCGTCTTTCGGACTCACCGAGAGCCGCGGCTCTCAGGAAGCTCCCATTTCCTGCCGCCTTTGTTTGCTTGGAAAACTCCAAGGAGTCTGCCATCTGGAGTAATTAATTGTAGGGTTAAAAAAAAGAAAAAGAAAAAAAAAGAAACCCTGCCAGAACCTGGGTAAACAAAGATTAGCACCAGGATAACACAAATAAAAAGGAACAAGAAACAAAAAAAGAACGCACAGGGAAAGGAAGCTAAGTTCAACGGGATGAAATTTGGAAGAAAAACCTAAAGATTTCAGGCAAAATTTGTTCTGCTGTCAGTTAGCTTTTTGAGCGAGAGTCCTGAGAAGGCTCTAGCCTTTTATATATAATATATATTAAAAGATCTTTATTTTCTGTGTGTGGGTGTTTTGCCTGAGGTAGGCATGTGCACCACGTGTGTGCCTGGTACCCTCAGAGACCAGAAGAGAGCATCAGAGCCCCTAGAACTGGAGTCCACGGGTGCTGTGAGCCACCCTGTGGGTGCTGGGAATTGAACTCACCTCCTCTGTCTGGAAGAGTAGCCAGTGTGCTCGACCACTGAGCCAGCTCTTCAGTGTTAAGAGCACTTGCTGCTCTTGCTGAGGAGCCCAGGTAGCTTCCAAGCATCCGTATCAGGCATCTCACAGCTGTAACTCCAGATCCCGGCAGCTCCCTCTGCCCTCCCCGGGTACCTGAATCCACATGCTCACACCCACATGCAGACACACAAACACAAACACACATAATTAGAAATAAAAATAGCCAGGTATGTTGGTACACACCTCTAATCCAAGCGTTTACAGGGCAGAGGCAGGAGGATCTCTGAGTTCAAGACCAGCCAGAACTACATAGTGAGTAGCTGGGCATGGCACTGGGGATTGAACCCAGGGTCTCATGCATGCTAAACACTCTTCCAGGTATTTTTGTTTAACATGAAGAAGTCAAGTTTGGAAAAGTGTCTAAAGTAGCTGATAGTGTTTCTATCACATGGCACAAAAGAATCGAGACTGAAAAATACACAGCCTCGATTAGATGTGACAGTACTAACGCTGTAAGTGACTGGGACAGAAACCATCCCAACTTGGATGTAGGTTGAACTCATTCTGTGAGCAACAGAAATGAACTGAAGGTTCCTGAGAAGGTTAAGTGTTTATAAGTACTGACCTTGGAATTTATATATTTTTTATATATACCTACTTTACATTGTACTTGTTTCTTTTTTAAAAAGATTTATTATTTATAGTGTTCTGTCTGTACATGTCCCTGCAGGCCAGAAGAGGGCGCTAGATCTCATTACCAGATGGTTGTGAGCCACCATGTGGTTGCTGGGAATTGAACTCAGGACCCCAGGAAGAGCAGCCAGTGCTCTTAACCTCTGAGTCATCTCTCCAGCCCGAGTTTAGAATTTAAAAGCATTTGAATCTTGGGCTACTTATTAATTTTCCTTAGGGGAATTGAGTTCTGGTTTTTCGAGACAGGGTTTCTCTGTGTAGCCCTGGCTGTCCCGAACTTACTTTGTAGACCAGGCTGGCCTCAAACTCACAGAGATCTGCCTGCCTATGATTCCCAAGTGCTGGGATTAAGGGTGTGCACCACCCCCACCTAGTGAGAAATTAAATTCTTAAATTACCTCGTCTATTTACATTCATTTCTACAGATTAATCACACTTGGTAGGGTTTTGAAGATTTAATTTTAGAAATTAGTTTGAAGTGCTTAGTATTGTAGATGAGTCATGGTCTGGTCAATAATATTAATTTTTATTAGTCTGAGCAGAGGGAGCTCCAGTCCAGAAGACTCACTAATAATGGGAGGCAACAAGATCCTGGAGCAGGTGTTGACGTTTGCAAAGGGATTGGAACAGATGAGGAATCAGGGAGGGGGGCTGGAGAAATGGCTCATTGGTTAAGAGCACTGACTGCTTTATGGAACACGGATGACCCAGGTTCGATTCCTATCACCCAAATAGCAGTTTACAACCAGTTTCAAAGGATCTCCTGGCTTCTACATTCACACACAATATGCAGACATACATGCATGCAGGTAAAATACCCATATACATAAAATAATGATTCTTTTTTGTTGTTGTTTCTTTGTTTTTTGAGACAGGGTTTTAATATATAGCCCCAGCTGTCCTGGAACTCTCTCTGTAGACCAGACTGGCCTCAAAATCAGAGATCTGCCTGCCTCTGCCTCCCAAGTGCTGGGATCAAAGGCACGCCGAGCACCATCACCTCCCAGCAAAATAATGAAATTTTAAAAATGTTTTAAAACTTTAAAAAAAGAATGAGAAAGAGTCTTTGCATTTAACAGTTGGAAATGCTCTGCTGACCTTTGAGAGCACTAAGTACAACATACCAGCTAGTGGTGGTGTGGCTTTCTATAGTTCTTTTAAAAATTTAATGAAAATTGTTATTGTGGGGCAGGGAAGAACATGCATGCCACAGCATATGTGTGGAGGTCAGAGGACAATGTTGTGGCGTCTGCTCCCGCTTACACTTAAGTGAGTCTTTGGCATGGGCTCAAATTGTCAGGCTTACAGCAAGCACCTTTACCTGCTGAGCCATCTTGCCTGCCATAAAACATTTACCCAAGGCCTGGGATACCCTGCTGGAAAATAACACACATCCTGTGCCTAGCAGTTCATTGAAAGGCAAGCCCAGTTCTTTCCGAAGCATTCCTTAACTCTGGGGGCAGGAGAGCCCTATGTGCTTCTCTTAGGAGCAATAAGGCAGTGTAGTCAACCCTGAAGGGTCAGCCTATGACCTAGTAAGCGGCTGGGCATGTGAACAGGCAGGACTGTGGCATAAGGGCACTGAATGCCACTCTAGTGGCATGGGCCCAGACAGGACTGACCCAGACTGGCTCATACTGTCCTGCCTCCTTTCTTTGCTACTTTTCCTGTTGAGAAGTAAGACGTTACCATGGTTTTGCTGGTCACGAGGAGGAAGTGACATCTCCCAGCCCCTTTCCAAACTTATCACCCTCCCATCATAGCCCCGAGACTTGGAGCAATTATCATGCCTTTTACAGAGAAGACAGGACTTATTCAAGGTTATCTACCTGCTTTAATTGAGCCAGAGCATAAGCTTAGGAAAAATGTCACAGGTTCTTTACTCCATCATTAAAAAACAAAAATCAGCCAGGTGGTGATGTCGCACACCTTTAATTCCAGCACTCAGGAGGCAGAGCCAGGTGGATCTCTGTGAGTTCGAGGCCAGCCTGATCTACAAAGTGAGTTCCAGGACAGGCTCCAAAGCTACACAGAGAAACCCTGTCTTGAAAAACCAAACCCCCAAACCTTCCTTCCTCAGCTCACTTTGCATTTTTTATAGTCAAATTGAGTTCTATAAAGACTAAGCATGCAAATCCTCATAATGAACAGAGTCCCAGAAAGGTATGGCAACCCTCCCCTTGTGCACACGTGGAGAGACAACGCCTTCCACAGTGAAACTAGCCCAAAGAGTCTGCTTGCCCAGGTATTTGGGAGCTGTGCCTCTGAAGCCGCTTGTTTCCCGTGTACAGAATCGAGACTCTCGTGAATGTGTGTACCTGGGGTGGATCCGACCTGTTTTCTGTTAGGACAAAAGGTCTGCCTTTTAGAGTGTTATTTGGGCTGAGGGATTGTTCTGAGTCCCCCACCACTTTTAAACAACTGTTGCCTTCTAACTGCTCTTAAATCCCACCACCACCCAGCATTCTCAGTGGTTCTGCTAAGAGTTGAACTATCCCTCAAATGATGATGCTGAAATCCTAACCTCCTAGTACCCATGAATCTAACCTTTTGAAGTTCTAAAAACCCACACCATCCCAGTCAGCTTTATCTCTGCCTTGTGCCTGTGGATAAGATGTAAGTTCTCAGCCAGGCGGTGGTGGCGCATGCCTTTAAATCCAGCACTCGGGAGGCAGAGGCAGGCGGATCTCTGTGAGTTCGAGGCCAGCCTGGGCTACTAAGTGAGTTCCAGGAAAGGCGCAAAGCTACACAGAGAAACCCTGTCTCGGAAAACCAAAAAAAAAAAAGATGTAGCTCTCAGCTACTACTGCAGCATGCCGCCATGCTCCCTGCTATGATGGTCATGGACTTACCCTCTGAAACTGTAAGCAAGCCCCCAACTAAAAGCTTTATTTTTTATAAGTTGTCTTGGTCATGGTGTCTCCTCACAGCAGTAGAAAAGTAAGATAGAATGAGAGAACCAACTCCCACAATTGTCTTCTGACCTCCCTACATGCACACACATCACAGCAGGTGTGCGTGCCCTTCCACACAAAGAGTGTAAAAAAATCATTAGAGAAATCTTTAAAGATGGTTACAAGATGAAGTCATTTAGGATGGTCCTAATCCTACTGATATAAAAAAGGGACATTTGTAGGGACGAATGGGAGCTGGAGAGGTGACATAGTAGTTAAGAGCATTAGATGCTCTTGGAGAGGACCAGGGTTCGGTCCCAGCACCCACATGGCAGCTCACAACCATCTGTAAACTCCCGTTCCAGGGGATCCAGTGCCCTCTTCTCCTTGGGCACCAGGCACTCACTGTGCACATATGTACATATAGACCAAACACTCCTATCCATAAGTCTTAAAAGAGTAGAATGAAAAACTATAGAATGCTTCATGAATGTATGTGTCATCCTTGCACAGGGACCACACTGCTCTTTTCTGGATCATTCCAACTGTAGTATGTGTGCTGCTGAAGCAAGCTCTCTCACAATCTTTTGAAACTTTCAAGTAATTGGAATCCATGTGATCCTCACGCCTTCTGAATGCCAGGTGTTCACCACCATGCCTAGCACAACAGCATATTTTTTGAAAAACAAAACATGAGGACAAAATATATTCCTAGCTGAGAACAGCCTATGGTGCACCAGTGGGGTGATCTCAATCCTGACACTGAGATACGATAATATGTCGAAGGCTGTTTGGGTCGGGGGATCCACTTCCCCTCTGCACTGCCAGCATGAAGCCAAGGAAAGAGATGTCTGCATCTGCAAACCTCCTGGGAAAGAAAGCCGTGCTGTGGTTCACAGCGCCCCTCGCCCACCAGCACAGTGGGTGGCTGTGTCACCGGGGCGGCGAAGCAACCAGGAGGTGGAAGGTCAGCCCGAGGGAGGGGATGTAACAGTCCCAGTAAGTCGGGCCTCCTACACCCTGCTAGATTATTACAAAGGACAATGTCTTGGAAGGAGAATGGAATGTGACCTACTGGCCCAGGACAGAACTAGACTTTGGACCCTAAAACAAGCAGGGAAATGATGTCCTTTCCTATCTAAAAATAATGCAGCTTCCCTTCATACGCAATAGCATTGGCTCATCCAAAAGGTAACAGCAGGGGCTGGAGAGATTGCTCAGCAGTTAAGAGTACATGGTGCCTCACGACCATCTTTAACTCCAGTTCTAGAGGATCTGATAACCTCCTTTGGCCTCCACGGGCACCAGGCATGTATGGTGCACGCACACACATACAGACCAAACATCCCTACACAGAAAATAAATCTTTTAAAAAGTGATGGTAAAGGCCCAGTGGTGGTGGTGGTGGGTGCACACCTTTAATCCCAGCACTTGGGAGGCAGAGGTCTCCAACTCTTCATAGAAGGTAAGGTCTGCCACTGTTGGTGGGTAAAGTCCCCTCATATGTGTGAACTTACTTCTCTTTGAGGTAGGCTGTTATTGTCCCCCAAGAGGAGGGACCCAGCATGAAGGACAATCAGAATAGTTTCTAGTGGGCTCTGGAACATCTGGAAGACAGATGCGGAGAATAAAAGGCTGTAAATCCTTCTTTCTCCCCTGTGCACATCTCTGCAGAATCAATCAGTCATTATTTTGATACAGGGTTTCTGTGTATGGCCCTGGCTGTCCTGAAATTCACTCTGTAGACCAGGCTGGCCTTGAACTCAGAGATCTGCCTACCTCTGCCTCCCGAGTGCTGGGATTAAAGGCCTGTGCCAGCATACTTGACTTGCAGAATCATTTATTCATCTAGCTCTCCAAAAACCTTCCATGACTACTTTCTTCTAGGCCTTGAGAACGTAGCAGTAGAGCTACTTTGCCTGGATCACAGTCAATCTGATTCTGAATTGTGACCGACACTAGGCTTTACTCTGCTCTTCTCTGGTGGAGCAGTGACCTCAAGCCAACTTTTGTTTTGCTCCAGAGACTTGTTGTTTCCATGATGATCAATCACTTCCTGGAATGCACTGACCTGTGCCAAAAATACAACATGACTTTATATTCTTGAGGTGTACATGAGAGGCAGATTCAAGCCAAGATCCAGTCAATTCTGACCTACATTTAAGTATTTCAAGCAGATCACACAATTCTTCCTGAATATCACTATGAGAATACAGTTTGAGTTAGAGGTTGGGAGCTACTGAATGTGGGTGCTGGTAACTGAACTCAGGTCCTCTGCAAGAGCAGTATATACATATATGCTCTTAACTGCTGAGCCAACTCCCCAGCCTCCAATGTGGTTTTTTGTGTTTTTAAGTTTTTATGTGCCCACAGAGGCCAGAGGATGGCATCAGGATCCCTTAGAAACTGGAGCTCAGACAGTTGTGAGCTGTCAAGTGATGTTGGGAACTGAAGCTGGGTCCTCTGCAAAGAAATGTTCCTAAGTGCTGAGCCATCTCTCTAGCCCCCATGTCCAACGTTTTACAAGTGTGTTGGGGACCTGAAGTCGGGTCCAAATGCTTATGTTGCAAGCACTTACAACTGAGCCCCAGCCACAGGGTTTAAGTATGTTTTCTTAAGGAGGTTTTCTCTTCTTGAGACAGGATTTCTCTATGCAACACCTCCAGCTGTCCTGGGACTCACTCTGTAGACCAGGCTGGCTTTGAAATCAGAGATCCAACTATCTCTACCTCCCGAGTGCTGGGATTAAAGGTGTGCACCACCACTGCCCGGTCCTCAGTATGTTTTCTTATGCCCTGGTAAGTCAGCTTTCCTGAGTGATCTGGGCTGGTGGGGTAGGCGATCAAAGAACTGGTTCTCAAGTCCCTCCCTCCCTCCCTCCTCCCCATTTTTGGCTTTGACTCTTCCTGTCTCGGAACGTCATTCCAGAGCTTCCAAATCAGCCACCTTCCTGAAGCACTAAAACTCCAGCTCACCACCACCTCTCTTCACTGAAGGGCCTGCACCACTGCAGAAGCCCTGTTTTACATTCTCTCAACTGGCTGAGATGTCAACAGCCTACAGGATTCTCTCCACCTGCACCCCTCATGGCTGCAGCGCCGAGTACAAAAGGTGTTCAAGTCATGGTCAAAGGCATAGCTTACATGAATTTGGTAATGATGCAGCGAACTACTACTTTTGAGAATTCCCTTCCTGACTTCCCAGCTCACTAGGGTGAAGCTACTGGGGCTTGTTTTCTTACAAAAATGTAAATACAACCAGAGCCACATAGTGAGACCCTGTTTCAAAGTGGGGAAATGCTAGCATTCCTCACAACCAGGTTTTGATAAAGCATTTAACCCAGCATCCTGCAAGGAAACCCAACTTATCCCTGAGGTTTAGGTATGGTCTTAACTGCACATTGGAGCCTGTTTATTCCAGAGTGGGTTTGGGCTATTTCCTTGTGCTAACTCACATGTCCCAGGGTTCCAGGCTACCAGCTTTACTTTTGTTTTTTCAAGACAGGGTTTCTCTAACAGCCTTAGCTGTCCAGGAACTTGCTCTGTAGACCAGGCTGTCGTCAAACTCACAAGACCTGCCTGCCTCTGCCTCCCCAGTACTGGGATAGAAAGTTTGGGGAACCATGCCTGCTCAAGGCTGCCAGCTTTCAAACGCAGGTGAAGTAGGACTTGGGAATTGGACAAGCAGCCATCTCACTGCCGGACCCTGCCCACCTCTGCTGCAGCTATGGACTCAATCAGTGTACTCGATGTTCCAGTCACTATTCCTCAAGATACCTGGCACCAACTCTCCAGACTTGGTTCAAGAACTGTGATTTGGGGGCCAGAGGACTTATCTTGCTAATATGACCCAGGCTAGCCTCAAAATCCTTTTGCCTCCAGCTCAGCTGACATTTCTGATGTACCCCCGTTTGCTAGACATATTGCAACCCACAGGTTAGCTATCACCTAACGGCACTGATGCAACACTACTCCAGGAAAATGATCCAATTCTCACTGTAGTGGGATCACAGCAGCCACTGTTTAAAGCTAGACTTTCTATACAGTGAGACAATTGCAAGTGTTTTTCCAAGCCAGGAGAGAAGGCTTAATGGTTAGAGAGCCAGCTGCTCCTCCAGAGGAAGTTCTCTTCTGGGCACTCACATTTGGCTAAAGGGGATCTGATGCCCTCTTCTGGCCACCAAGGCATGTGGTGCACATACATGCACAGACAAGAGCCACAAGGGTAAATCTTGTATTTTTCCTTCCCTCAGTGAATTTTAAGTAGTTTAGGCCCGCGAGAGATGGTATCCACCCCCCAAGCCTGACCATCTCTGGACTCTCAAGATGGGAGAACTACTCTGACCTCCATACATGCACCATGAAGTATGTCCCTACCCCAAAGTAAAATGTACTTTAATCAGACACTAGCCCATTGGTAGTGTTCTCAACTGGCCATTCCTGTAAACCTGCTCAATAAGCCCCTCAGGATACAATCCACCCCAAGATGCTGAGGCCTAATACATTTGACAAATACAAAAGCAAAACACCCTCACATAGTAATGTTTGGGGTCAAGCCATGTGAGGGTGGCTGTCCTTTCCAGATCCAAAGACTGACAGCAGAATAAGCCACGAGCAACAAGGTACCTTTCAAAACACCACACAAACCAGGACTATTTAAGCAGTCTTTAATGAAAGCTGTGTAGGACACATCCCTACTCCTGCATCTTCTCAATCGTTTCCTCCTTGTATTTGCCCTTCTCCTTTCCGACTTGTCGAGACTTGGCTTTCCTTTCCAGGATCTTTTTGCGGTCTTTGTCCAGCTTTAGCCTGGTGATAACCACCTGCAGAAAAGAAACCACCTGAAGCTTTAAGCAATTACCTAGGCCCAACTAGAGGTCCCATCCCATTTCCATTCCGATTAGGCGGTGGATGCCTTTTGAAAATTCTGCAAGTGATCAGTTTTGGAACAGAGGCTCAGGGCTGGCACCACTAGCCTCTATCTCCAGTCCAGACTGGAGTGAGAGAAGCCAAAGACCCACTGTATCAACACTGCACTAAGGACAAAAGACCAAGAACTGGCCACTGTGTTTGTAAGCCTGAAAACCAAGTCAGTGGGAGGCAAAAAATAGGGTTGGAGTCTGCTACAATGTTCTTGCTGATAAGAGACACCCCCCCAAGAGGTGATGTGCTGGGCTGCAGAGCCGACCAACAGACCCACGTGTGTATATTGACAGTGCAGTGCACTATGTGGTGGGGAAGGGAAAAGAAAACGTGGCACAACTTCAATACTGACATGGAGGTCTTAATTACATCTTAGCACTAAAGCCTAAGCCCTAATACTCGGTATTAGGTGGTCACTGTGTTCATTACCTATACATTAAAGATTCCAATCACAAATTTGGGATAACTGGCATGAAGTCTAGGAAAAGTATCTATTATGAGATGCTCTATTTTGGCTTAGACACAACCAGTTTACGGGATTACAACCTCAGCTTTAGGTTGCTTTCCAACACTGGTGGCTTAACCCACGTCGTAAGGGTGTTAGAAACCGGCTACTGCTCACTCAGTTCTATTGATGGACACGCACCATCAATCAGGGCTGAAGCTCTACTCATCTCATTTCTCAGACTTCAAGGACACTGATTTCTGAAGGTCTCAGTAACCCCAAATTTCAGAACTACAGCATTGCTTTAAGACACATTCCAGCACACCCAGCAAAGGGCCACACCAGGGAGCCCCATAAAAAAGCACCCCAAGTGCTACGGTTTCCTTTCCTCTCCAAAACACCTACTTTGCTGGGGTGGATGCCCACATGGACGGTTGTGCCGTTAGCCTTTTCTCGCTGCACTCGTTCAATGTAGATGACGTATTTCTTCCTGTACACTTGAACCACTTTGCCAATCTGCTGGCCTTTGTAGTGTCCTCGGACAACCTGAATGCAAGTTAAAAAATACGTGATAAAGATCAAGAGTTTCATGGTGTAAACCAGAACATCTGAACCCATCTGCTCACCTTCCCCCACCCTTTTGCCTTTTTGAGACAGGGTTCCTCTATGTAACAGCCCTGCCTGTCTTGGAACTCGCTCTGTAGACCAGGCTGGCCTCAAACTCACAAAGAATCGCCTGCCTCTGCATCCCAAGTGCTGGGATTAAAGCAGTGCACCACCACACCTGGCTAAACCGCTCACCTTTAACAGGTCCACATATTTTCCTTTTTGGGGGTGGGGGATGTTATTAGGGCTCAAATCCAGGAATTGCACATACTAGGTAAACACTACTAACTAAATCTCCAACCCTAAACCCTTTGGTCTGGAAAGAATGAAAACACACCAGGCCACCTGGCTTTAGCAAAGGTAAGAGCCCACTCTGGCTTTTTTGCACAGGTAGTCCAGACTGTTTCCAAGGTCTACTGGCAAGTCTGGAATTAACAAGGCAGAGACCCATGGCTGTTTTCAGCCCATACTGATCATGCCTGGGAAATTGTGTCATTTTATTTGAATGGGCATTAACCTCATGAATAGTACTGTTGAAAAGTTTTAGGGACTGCCAGAATTTACCAGTCACTAGTTGCAAATGATACCTACAGAAAATTTTCACACAACTTTCCAATTTACCAGAGAATAGAAACCCCTCACATTGATTAGGACATTAGCTGCCAGAACAGTTACAGTAAGAGTTGAGGTGGGAACCAAAAAGCAACTCTTCCAAACCTAAATGCAGACACGATTAAACGAAAGATAGGGAATCGTTCCTGTGGCCTTATGTTTGCTCACTGAAGAGACAGTGGACGAATTGTCTGATTCCTTTTTTTCTCCGACCAATAATTGGAAAATTCTACTAAAACTCACTAAGCAAGGATTCATACCTGAACTTCATCATCCTTTCGAATGGGCATAGACCGAACATTGTACTTCTGCCTCAGCTCTTTGGAAAGGGGGGAAGACATGATCTTCCTCCGAATGTGAGAAGGTGCATTGAAATGCCGTTTGCGGTTCTTGCTTCGGTCCGAAGTCACAAAGGGATTGAACTTCATTTTGGCTAAAACAACAACAACAAAACCCCAGAGACCCATGAATGCCTCACACCTCAACCGGTTCCCCAAGCAGCATCAATTCCATTTCGAAAGTAGAAAGCGTCCACTGGAAGATGCCACGTTCGGTTACTCCATCAGACCCCGCCACCTCCAAGTCTTAGCTTTACAAGGATTTTTTTTTTTCCTTTCAGAGTGGAAACTGCCATCAGGAGCACAGTTATCTCAAACCTCAAGTGTCTCGTGGGGGTCGCACTTTAAAAAAACCTCTTCATTGGGACAAAGCACGCCGACAACTTAACTTTGCACACAGCTGAAGTTTTGGGAGGAGTCGGCCTCTTACCTTCCCATTTACGGGCCCGAGTGTGAGTGCACTTTGCCCGTCCAAAGCGAACCGACACCGGGGCTCCCCACCTGAGCCTGGGAACGGGGGCAGATCGCGCATCCGCAAACCCTTCCAGGCGGCGAGAGGACTAACTAACTAACTGACTCCGTCTCCACCGGCCCCCGGCGGCCTTCGGGCCCACGGGTCTGTCCCCCGCCCCTCTCCAGCCCCGCGGTCCCCGGCGAGGACACAGGCTGAGCTCATCCCGCACGGCTCCCTGGCTGACGTCGGGCCAGCAAGGCCGTCTCGGGGCCCCGGGACAGAAAGCCTCGCTGCCTAAGCGCGGATGGCAGCGGATGACCCGCGACGACCCGCCAAACACTCACCGGCTACGATCCAGCGATGGCCGCAAAAGGAAAGAGGTCTCTACCCGACTTCCGGTTCTGTAAGTTGACGAGAGATCTCGCGAGAGTCTCAGGACGAGCAGGGAGAGGAGGTTGAGCGAGAAGAGGAAACTAGGAATGGAAGGTCAGCGTCGCCTAGCGGCTCGGAGGGGAACTGCGAGCGGTCCCGGTGTCATCCGTTCGAGGTGTGGGTGCTCGGCTGAGTCCCTGGAGAAGGAAGTGCCCGGGGGTTGGAGAGGGCTGCTTGGGGTTCGTAGGCCGGGAAGATGGAGAAGATAGTGGACCTGGACGATCCCAACCTTACACTTCTGGGTGCCGGGCGTCCCCCCAACCGGGAAAGCGCAAGTCCTAGTTAGCCGCCAAGTGGCTCTGGGACCTTGGCCAGACGGTTACCTAGGTGACTTGGCACTCACCATCCCAAAGGCGTGGGCTTGGCCAAGGAGTTAGTCCTTATAATTAGCTCCAGCCCTCCGTCCCCATATCTGGGTAGGTTCTGACGGCTCTGGGTCTTTCTCCGAGACTGCGATCGTCCCCCACCTGGATGGTCGGAACTAGAGCTTGGCTCGCTAAGGATGCCAAGGTGCTGGTTCAGATCACACTTAAGGAAACAGACACGGGAGCGCTGTCAGTGCAGACTAGTGTACTCTTTAAAACTACAACTACAAAACACTTCCTCCTGCTCTCAGTTCCAGATCGGGTGGAGGCAGGGCAAGGGGGTCCGCTTCCTTGCAGATGGATTCTGAGGCATCGGTTTCTGTTGAATGAATAATATAGGTGTCATACTGACAGGAGGTACACATTTCATAAGACACAGGGAACTTACTGAATGCTAGGCACACGCTTCTACGCCCTTTACATTACTAACGTCTTTATGCTGATGCGGGTGTATTGTCCTCAGCGTACAGATTAGGTAACTGAGCCACAGAGCCATGAGAGGAAGGACCTATGATTTACAGCAGAACCGGTAGGCTGGCTCCCCAGGCAACTCTGGAAACTATATGGCTTCTTTTGTAGGATCCTCCTGTCAAGTTGAAGAGAGAGAAACCACACCTTTGAGGGTTCAAAGTAGAGTCATGTATTTTCATGATTTAAAAATAGTTGTGCTATCAAATATTCTGTAAAGGAAGGAGCCCCAATTTTATATGTAATTGAAAATTTGGAAACTGGGCAGTGGTGGTGCACACCTTTAATCCCAGCACCCGGGAGGCAGAGGCAGGTGGATCTCTGAGTCTGAGTCCAGCCTGGTCTACAAAGTGAATTCCAGGATGGTCAGGGCTACACAGAGAAACCTGGTCTCGAAAACAAAAAAAAAAAAAACAAAACGGAACAAAACAAAAGAAAGAAAAGGAAAAAAACTGAACAAAACCAGCAATTCCAGTCAACAAATGCTGAGTGCATGCCCTTCATGGGCCAGCCTTGAGCCACGGAGTGACAAGATAATTCCAGATTTGTTCTTGCAGGAAGTCATGATCCAAGAGTTAGATAGATATGGGAAGCAACAAGTTCAGGGTCACAGGTAACTGGAGCCAGCTGCCCTTAGCTCTGGGGTCAGGCAGACTTCCTGGGTGAGGCCAGCCCTGACTGAGGTTTTTGTTTGTTTGTTTTTTGTTTTGTTTTGTTTTGTTTTTCGAGACAGGGTTTCTCTGTGTAGCTTTGCGCTTTTCCTGTAACTCACTTGGTAGCCCAGGCTGGCCTCGAACTCACAGAGATTCCTGACTGAGTTTTTTTTTTTTTTTGTTTTTGTTTTTGTTTTTGTTTTTTCGAGACAGGGTTTCTCTGTGTAGCTTTGCGCCTTTCCTGGAACTCACTTGGTAGCCCAGGCTGGCCTCGAACTCACAGAGATTCCTGACTGAGTTTTGAAGAATGCTAAAATTAGCTGCACGACGCAGTGAGATAGCTTGAGGGAAAGGATGAGGCAAGGAGGTGAGATGGCTTTTTTTTTTTTTCCAGGAACTAGGTTCTGTGGCTAAAGAAAGAGGCATTTAGAGAGAAGCCCCCCGGTTCTGGGGCCTTAGGGAATGCCCACAGCTCCTGCCCTTCCTCCTTTTCAGACTCACTAGCTTGCTTTCAGGAAGAGCTGGGCGGTGGTGGCGCACGCCTTTAATCCCAGCACTCAGGAGGCAGAGCCAGGCGGATCTCTGTGATCTGCACAGAGATGCAAATTGCCAGGAGCCCAGGTACAGTCTTAGAGTCCGTCTGCTTATCACAGCCAGTGCCTGTTGGTGTCCTGGCTCCACCTTCTGTCTTCTCCTCCTTCCTGGACCAAAAAGATCCTTTAAATTGATGCTCTAGGATCATTTTGAAGCAGGTCTTTGTAAAGCTGAGATGCATCGAAGCAGGGATTTTTATCCAGATTTCACACCGAAATTGAACTATGCGTGTTTTTCTGGACACCAAGGCACCATATTCATTGTGCGGATATGCATTACACAAATCTTACTTTTTATGTAGCTCTTATCTTTTATGTAGCGCTCACTATTTACTAAATTCTGTGCCCAGTTCTGTAAGCTCTAGCCTCCCCCGAAGGAGCACTTTGCCCAGAAGGAGGAGACACAAGGCAGCAAAGAGACATGACACAATGGTCCCAGGAAGAAGACGGGATGCGGTGTCTGTAGGAAATACAGCAACGGTCAGTTCACCTGAGGTAGGGTGCAGGAAAGTGTCTGGAGGTCACCTTTTCATTGTTTCTGGACAGTCAAGCTGGGGAAGCAAGTTCTATGGTCTGTCTATTTATCCGCCAAATTTTATCTTCCTGTTCTTTAAGCAGCTACTTTTCCCAAGATAGTTGCTAAAGTGATACAAATTTAGGAAAATAAGGAAAAGAAGAGAAAGAGGGATCAAGGCAAACACATTGAAACCGGGGTGGGGGGTGGTGTGGTGTGGTGGTGGCGGCGGCGGCTGCGGACGCCTTTAATCCCAGCACTCAGGAGGCAGAGGCAGGTGGATCTCTTGTGAGTTGGAGGCTAACCTGGTCTACAGAGCGAGTTCCAGGACAGCTAAGGCAACACAAAGAAGCCCTGTCTCGAAAAACCAAAACAAACAAACAAATAAACAAACCAAACATATTGAATGATGGGACCCAAAGAAATCCACAAGAATTTAGGAACACCGGCAAGATGAAACATTTTCTGTACTTCTTGGTACCTGTTATGAGAAGACGTCATGTGTCCAAATCAGACGAAGCAGCCCTACAGAGCGAGTACCCGACACTCTTAAACCATAGGACCAGTGCTTTGGCAGGTCTCAAGTGTTCTTTTTAAAGTTATTTGTAATTTTAAATATTTATTTTATGTGTATATTATTGGTGAAATTATTAAGGCCATTCCACGCAGTTAAAAGGGAGGTTTATTTTGTGGGGTAACTTACAAGTGAATGGATAGGTTACAGAGTCAGGGAAAGGCGTGGCGCAGTCCGGCGGTGTTCTCTGGAGAACTCTGCTCGGTCTACCACCAGTGTCCAGGGTCCAGGAACCAAGAGAGCCCACGCATCCGGATCTCGAGTCTTCAGGACCCTCTCTTGGCCCCGCCTTGTAGGCGTGACAGTTACCGAAGCCTCAATGGGGGTTGGAAATTCCAGATCAAAGCTGGAATGGCTACCCACTATATGTTTTGCCTGCACATATATGTTTATGCAACATGTGCATGCCTGGTGCCTGTGGAGACCTGAAGAGGGTGTTGGATGCCCTGGGACTGGAGTTCTAGATGGTTGTGAGCAGCCTTGTGGGTGCTGGAAGTTGAATCTGGGTCTTCCAGAAGAGGAGCCATTGCTCTTAACTGCTGTGCCGTCTCTCTGGCTCCACTTTACAATCTTATTAATGTAGTGTATGAGTGTTTGGCCTGCATGTATGCAGTGTACATCACATGGTATGTCTAGTGCCCATGGAGACCAGAAGAGGGCATCAAATCCCCTGGAGTTGGAGTTACCGACGACTGTGAACCACTGTGTGGGTGCTGGGGATCATGTATTCTGGAAGAACAGTAAGAGCCATTTCTCCGGCCCTCAAATATTCTTGAGATGGTCTCCCATCTGGGAAAGAGGAGTGTTCACTAAAGACTATCTTTAGCATTGATTATTTTTCAATTGTATTTTATTTATTTTTCTTTCTTTTTGGTGATAGGTATTGAACCCAGGGTCAATCTCCTGCTAAGCACTTTCTCTACCACTGAGCTATCCTCTCAGCCCTCTATTCAGGTTCTGAATAAACATTTGCTTGACTTAGAAGTCCAAAATCATAAAAGACAAAGTGAGGTCTTCCATCCCGTCAATTTCTCATCCCTTTCCATGATTAATCATTGTATCAGTTGTTTTCTTTTCTTTTTTCTTTTTCTATTTTCCCCAGGTAATGCACATATAAACAAGCAGGATTTTGTTTTGTTTTATGTTTTGTTTTTTCGAGACAAGGTTTCTTGGTGTAATAGAAACCTTGGTATAACAGTCCTGGCTGTCCTGGAACTCACTCTGTAGACCAGGCTGTCCTGGAACTCACAGAGATCCACCTGCCTCTGCCTCCCAAGTGCTGGGATTAAAGGTGTGTGCCACCGTACGGCTGGAATATATTTATTTATTTCCCTTTCCACATAAATCATAGTGTCCAGGACCCAGTGTCCTGTGCCTGGCTTGCCTCTTTAGGACTGCAGGCCCTGGACCTCAAGGTTAATAACACGTGGCTGTTGATGATCACTTCGGGTATTTCTTACCCTTTGTTACTACAAATACAACCACAATTATATAGCATTGTGTGTAAGCCACCACCCATCTAGACAGCTGGACCAAGAAGACACATTTCTAGAACACACATTGCTGGGCCAAAGTGGAAATTGAGTGATATGTGTCAGATTTCATTTGATAAGGCTTTACAAATATTCATTCCCACCACCAATTCATCTGCTGCCGCCACCCCCAGCCTCACTCACTGGCAGAGCAGGATTTAATAAGATAACTGGTAAACAGAGGCCATTGGTTTTGATTTCCATTTCTTTTACAAGTGAGTGTCAGTGTCCCAGGGGTTTTTGGATCTGAATATTCAGTCTAGAGAATCATTCACGAGTCTATACACATTGCAAAGCCTCTGGACTCTGAGAAAATATATACTTTTATTTTAAAAATAGCTTTAGACCATTTGTTGAAAACGAAAGAAGTAGCTTCTACAAGTGGCAGCCGAACAATATGAAAACATCACAGGTAATTTGGAAAAGACTCGGCAAACACGACAGAATCTGACAGGCCTTGAATCAGTTCCCTAGAAGCTCATGACACTGGTTAGCATAGCCTGCCGAGGTGGACGCCAACTCCCAAGACTGCAAGGTCATGTTCCTTTTGTTTCTGGAATAAATATTGTCCACCTCCCACAATCTACGTGTTCCCTCCACATGCACACAGCACCTGTGTTCTCTAGTCTTAAAAGGCATACGAAGCAGCTGGTGAGTACCCTAAAGCAGCCCTGCTTTGTCACAGACATCCCCTGTAGGATGAGCCGCCGCTTCCCTAATGGTCCCCAAATGTCAACCATGCAGACATCGGAGAACTAGATAAGAGTTCTTTCTTTCCACACAGACAGTAAACTTCTGAGGAGAAGGGTATAAGTGGCAGATGGGCTTAGCTACTGGCACACCCTGAATGCCAACCCTCTCCTATTTGTGACAGTAGCTGGAGGTCCCTGTTGTTTTCGGTCAGAAGGGACTAGCTTCCTCAAGAGAGGACCCACTCTGAGGCTTTCCTTATAGGCTTCATCAGTGAG
Source organism: Peromyscus eremicus (assembly GCF_949786415.1). Taxonomy (NCBI): domain Eukaryota; kingdom Metazoa; phylum Chordata; class Mammalia; order Rodentia; family Cricetidae; genus Peromyscus; species Peromyscus eremicus. The sequence continues at coordinate 52,040,879 of NC_081423.1, read as the reverse complement.
GTACCCAGCCACTCCGTCCTGCGGCGCCTGGCCCTCAGCATTTGTTGAGACAGCAGTGTCGCTGAGGAGCACAGCTGTTTTCTTCCCCACCCTTCCTCACCCAGCTCAGCCCTGGAGAATCCACCTGGGAAACTGGCCCAGCTGGTGTGGCCTCTAATGAGAGGTTGGGTCATGAGGAGGTGGACTTGGCAGGAGGGAGGCGGGAGCCCCCAGGGGTTAATTTGCTCACATAGCTCTCAGCTGACTCAAGTCTCACCTGTAGGGCGTCCCCTCCACCCCTTGCCTTTTATTTTACCCTTGAGAACCCCAAGACTCAAAACCAGGTCTGCTCTGTGGGCAGGAGCAGGTTTGCAGAAACCCCGCCTCTGTGGCCGTTCTGCCAGCCGTGGCCTCTTTCACGACGTCCCCTGTTGTGATCTTGACTACCCAGAAACCCCTTTTTCTGTTGCCCCTCACCTCCCTCCCCCGTCCTGAGATCATCTTCTCCCTCAAAGAAGACCTTTCAAGATGGTGGATTGGAGACAAGAAGACTTAGCAGCGCGATGCTTGAGGGTCATATTTGGGGCTAAGGGGCCGGGAAACTGGAGTTGGGACCCTGTATCAACTTCTGTTTGTGCCTGAGAGCACAGTAGAGAATGCTCTGGGGGAGGGAGTCCTGGCCTGGAAGAGGCCTTCCATGGGGCCCCACCTGGCAGGGCCGGTCAGCAGAACTTCCTTATACCTAGAAGGTCTACCTGGCTTTAGCTTGGTTGCTTGGCAGGTAAAGTCTGTAACCCTAGAGGAGGGCAGTGGCCACCCACCTTCTAGCTTGCTTAGTTCCAGCCTAGAGAAGGGGTGCTTACTGGGGAGTCTCATGAGGCCACACCCGGGGAGTCAGCTGCTCGGTTCAGTGCTAGCCTAGGAGGATCTCTGCCGCTCTGCATCCCAAAGCCCTCGCTGACAAGGGATGGAAAGGCCGGAGACAAAGCCCTTAAACTTCCAAGTTAGCCCCACCCACTCTGAGCCTAGCACCTCCCTTGGGAGCTTGCCTGTACCAGGGCTGCACTGGGACCCTCCACCCTCTCCCAAGCCATGGCCTGCGCAGCACGCAGCACAGCTTCGAGGCCGGGCCTCGCTCCTCTGTTCTCTGCATGCCGCCGCTCAAGCCTGCTTCCTCACCAGCAGCACCCAGGGCAGGATGGCAGCTACCACGGCCACCACGGCGATGAGGGTGATGAGCAGAAGGGCCCGAGACCTGCAGCAGAAGGAGCGGGTGGCGCTGGGAGCTGGGGACGCCTCGGAGATCTCCGCCAGGCTGCGTCGGGGCAGCACACTGTCCTGTTCCCCCAGTGGCATCCCATGGCGGCTGATGATGAAGATCTGTGACTCTCGGGGCAGGGTGGGCAGCAGGTCCAGGGGGAGCTGAGTCCCCTGGCTTGGCGATTGTCTCCAGACCTGCTGGGAGACAGCCAGGGGGTTTGTGTGGCCCCCACGGTCCGGTGAGGGCATGGAGGGCAGGCCCACGGGCACGGTCAGGGTCTGTGAGCTCTTGTCCAGCATGGAGGGCCAGCGGGAGCTCTTCTTGCTGAGGAAGGTGACGTAGCGGCAGATGGGGCAGACAATAGTCCTCTGCACCTGTCCATCCACCCGGGTGGAGAGCAGGTACTTGACCAAGCAGTCGTGGCAGAACACATGGCCGCAGCTCAGGGTCCGGCTGGCGCCCTCCAGATCCCGGAACTTCTCGTAGCACACAGGGCACTCGCTGCCCGAACTGTCCTTGCTCTCCCCTTCTGACATGGCCCCTCAAAGGCAGCAGGCTTCAGCTGGGGACGGGAGGGAGAAGGAAAGGCTGTGAACATCTGGGAGTTTCTCCTTCTTTCCCTCCCTTCCTGACTCCCGCTCACATCCCCTCTCCACCCGTTCTTTCTCCTGTTGCTTTCTCCCACTCTTTTCTGGCTCTCCTTGGAGGCCTACCTGGGTCAAACTAAGACGTAGGGCCCAGGATCCATAGAGGGGTTGTGCAGGTTCTCCTGGGGCTGGCAGCAGGAAACAGGAAAGATCCCAACAGTGCTAGGCTTGGGTAGGAAGTGTGTGGAGTGGGATGAATACCTGAAGTACCCGATGCCTCCACAGCTATGACAAGCACTGTTGACGTCACCACCTCACCTCTTCCTGATTCAAGGACTGACCTGGCCCCCCCGGGGCAAATAGGGGCTGAGGAGATACATGGCCAGATGCATAGGCAGCCCTAGTCAGGGTTTAGTTTGGGTCCACACTACATACTACATGTACTATTCTTCAAGCTTCTCCCTCAGCGGGGCTTGGCTGATCTGTGGCTGAGCTAGGATCCCTCCTATCTCCACTTCCGCAATTCTGTTTCCGGTGGCAGTAGTAACCATAAAGCAATTAAAAAAATAATAAAGCTCAGAACTTACACATGCAGATGCCTGCTGGGCCCTGAGTGGTCACACACCAGCCACGTCCAATCATTCTTCAGATTCTCCTTGCGTGGTGACCAGAGGTGGGCAGAAGATTCGGATCAGCCTCAGTAAAAGGAGATTTTCACTCTTGGAGGATGTGTCTGATGTTTTGGAAATGGGCAGAATCACTGAGGTCTGATCTGGTGAAAAATGAGCAGTCAGAGTCTACACAGTGTTTGAAATCAAAGCTATGGGGTCACTCTGAAGTTCCCAGAGGGTTTCAAACCGCTCTGAGAGGAAACGGGAGACCGAGCAACTGTCTCAGCAGGACTGTGGGTGACTTTGAAGGGGAACATCTGCTTGGATGTGTGGTGAATCCATGTCAATGTGTATACGTGTCTCTGATATCACAACTGTGTAGCCTAAACATATCCAGAACAGCCTTTTGGGAAAGAACCAAAATGCTTCTAACTGATACATGGTACCATCAGTGACAAGGACCAAGGTTCACTGAGGACTGCATGGCTGCCCTGAGGTCTGACAGACGACATGGTAGGAACAGGATTAGCTACCGGGAGGAAGAATCGATAAAGATCACAAATCTTTTTGGAACCACTCATACTTCCCTCCCTTTGTTGAGTTAAAAATCCCCTTTGTTGACTTGAAAATGCATTAATATTTAAAACATTTTTTTAAAGGGTAGTGGTGGTGGTGATGGGACCTGGAGCCATAGAAACAGTCCCAAATCTTCGTGGAGGTGTCTTTGGTCTCTAAGGTGGCTAATGTGGCCTCCAGGCTGGGAGATGGGAGTCCAGCACTCAGATGGTAGAATGGGTTGAATGTCTTTTCTGTTGTATTATTATCTATCAACAGCCACTGCTCCCTGTTAACATCTGAGCCCCAGTTTCTCTGTAGAGTGAGACTGAGAGCTGGACATGGTGGTCCATGCCTTTTACATACTGAGTTCCAGGACAGTCAGGGCTACCGAGTGAAAGATGAGATGGACAGGCGTGCCCCCTTCCTCCCACAACTGGAGGTGGCATTGGTGAGTGAAGAGCATGGCACACAGTAAGTGCTCAGTGACGAGGGATAATGTCAGCGCCAAGACAGCTCACATCCTCTCTTTCCTCCTGGAGGGGCCTGGAGACCCCTGTCACGGATCTTGTTTGCAGAGTCACACCCCTTGACAAAGGTCAGCTCTTCCCAAAGTAGAATAAGCAGACAAGATGACAACAGATGGGACACCACGGGCAGGGGGTGAGTTAGGACAGCCAGCGATAGCAAATTCTCCGCTTTGTTTCCTTATAGATGGGCAAAGTCTTAACGGAACAGGCTGCTATCAGGATGATCAACAACAACAACAACACCACCACCACAAACTGTTCCTCTGCACTGTATAACCAACTCCCCAGGAGATACAGTGGCGACTCCTTCCATCTGCTCATTCGTCCATCTGTCCACCCACCAGATTTCAACAGCTATTTGCCAAATACTGAGATTGTACACTGGGGATAAAGAGAGATTACAAAATCCTTCATGAAGCCTAACGGACATGTATGAGTTTTTTTTTTCTTTCTTTCTTGTTTCTTGGAGACAGGGTCTCATGTAGCCCGGGTTGGCATGGAACTAGACTCTATAGCTAAGCCTGACTTGGACTCTTGGTCCCTCCTGCCTCTACTCACTGGTTTCAGGCATGGACCACCATGCTTGGGTATGAGTTGTGTTTTTTTAATAGATTTTTTTTAGAGAAGGATCGATGATCAGTAACATAAGTTGTTTGGATAACTGAGAAATGGAGTTCAAGGTAGGCGAGAGAACTAGTGTGAGTTAAAGAATATGAGGAGGAAGACAGGGTTTAGTATTGTTTAGTAAAAACTTCTAGCTTTCTAAATTAGGATATTCAGCTTTAGAGATGGGGAGGGGCGTGTGTGTGACTCAAGGTCACCTGGCAGTGACGGAAAGAGAGAAGAGAAGAAAGATTCGTGGATGATGCAGAGAACGTTATTAGGCCCTGTTGATAGATAGACTGGGTGAGTAGACAGATGTTAGCCAAGTCAGGAGTCATGCTGGGGGAGGAGGAGTTTGCTTCTTCTCTGAGTTCTAGGAAAAGTCAAGAGGCAGTCCAGGGAGTGTCAAAGACATCTGGGTTACACACCAGAACATCTCAGATTCACATGCCTCTGGAGAGCCACACCATTCATGCTTGGGCCGTGCATGTCCCCCATCCTCTCAACTCCAGTTCTCGGCGTTTTCCTGGCCCCTCCCTCCTTAGTTCCTCCTTTCTCTCCATTCCGTCCCATGCTGTCCATGCTGAATGCTCTAGGGGGCCTGACTCTGTCTTCAGAGCTGGGGTGTGGGACAGACAGCACAACAGACCAACACTAGGAGCATGCTGTAGTGGGGGCACAGGCTAGCTAAGTACCATTGGAAAGCATTCTATACCAAAGACATCCACCCCGGTGCCTTAGGAACCCGGCGCAAGGGGAGGACTGAGAAGTCTTCCTGGCTAAAGTGAGACCAGTGTTGAGTTAGTAATAAATAATTATAACAGCGGCCGTTTATTGACCACTAATTACATGTTTGGCATTTCGAATCCCTTCCTCACCGAATCCTGACAACAAGTTTGGGAGGTAGGAATTATCTCCATTTTACAGAGGAGGAACCTGAGGCTTAGGGCTGCAGTAACTTTGTCAAAGTCCTAATACTAGTATAGGGAAGACCTAAGACTCGAACTCAGGACGACTTAGCTTGACAGCCCATAGGATGTATCGCTGTCTCTACTGGGGTTCAGATAGGCCTCCATGGAGGACCTTTCAGACTTGAGTAGATGATGCAGCCCCAGAAGAAAAGTGACTACCCCCGTTTCTTGAGTGACCCTATACAAGGCTGTCCCTCTAGCCATTCATGAAGGGAGGAGAAGACAGTGGTTAGCTGAAGGGAGCCAACCTCGTGAAGCTCCTGTACCCATGCTTCTTTACAGGGACATCATATTTCCAGGATAGAGATGAGGACCAGGTGTCACCCACCTAAGGACCCCCCTCCCCCACGAGACAGAGTGCTACTTCTAGACACCTGAGGTTCCCTCCCAGAGCCCTGGTGCAAGTCGGGCAGTTTCAGCGGATTGCTTCCCCACCCATAAGCAGCACACAAATTTGCTTTCTGTCTCCCTTCTCTCGCACATCTTTCCAGTTCACAGCATCGCCCCGCTCCTTCCTCCACCCCAGCCAGAATCCCCCCACCCCCACCCGCACACCCTTTGACTGGTACCTGAGTGGTGTCCGTCTTTCCGTCTTCACAGAGCAGATGGAGCCACCCAGAGGCACTGGGCTGACAGCTGCTGTCACTGTCCCGGCTGTGGAGGCATTTCCTAATGACTGAGCAGGTCGGGAGGACAGCGCAGGGAAGTGAATGCTGCCCAACCCGTTTGAGGCCAGGGGTTGGGCAGCTGCTGGTGTCAGGTGATTCCAACGAGGATGCTGAGGAGCCCTGGACTGAGTCAGAGGGTCTCATCATGGAAGCAGTTACTCAGGGTCCCTTTGACCGGGGCTTCCCTGGTCAGGGGTCTCCCCATCTAAGGGTGGGAAAATCACACATAGGGATCCCCATCTCTAACCCTATACAGAGTAAAGGGGCCAACAGGTCAGAGCCTATGTAGGCTGTGACACCCAAAGTCCTACACGAAGTTTGGTATGCCCACGTGTGACTGTTATTCGTTAAACAGAGGGGCTTGGAGTGCCGATAGATCAACCACTACCATCATAAACAGGCACAAGCTGGTTTGAGGGAATGACTGTGAATGTTCAAAAGTAAATTTGGATGACTATCATTGATGACATTATGTATTTCATAATAACTAGTCGAGGGTTTTGAATGTTCTCAACACAGAGAAATGGTTTATCATTTATATCTGAATTTATGGATATGCCAGTCACGCTGATCTAATCATTAAAGATTGAAATGCCACGCCCCACACTCTACCCCCTACATGTGTACACTTACATATCAATTGAAGATTAAAAGTTATTAAAATGTATCGAGGGGCCTGGGGATGAAGATCAGTAGGTAAAGTGCTTGCTCAGTGTGCACAAAGCCCTGGGTTTGATTCCCAGCTCTGGATAAACCTGCATGTAATCCCAGCACTCAGAGGGTAGAGACAGAAGGATCACATGTTCAAGGTCATCCAGCCTGGGATACATGAGACTCTGTCCCCCATCACTTTTTTAAAAGTTGAGGTAGGGACTCGTGGTTAAGAGCTTGCTCTCGAAGAGGACCCAGTTTTGGTTCTCAGACCCACATGGTGTTTCTCAACTATCTATAATTCCAGTTCCAGGACATTTGATGCCCTGTTCTGACCTCAGTTGACATTAAGCACACACATAGTGCACATATGTATGTGTAGGCAAAACACACATATGTAAAATAAAATGAATAAATCTAAAAAAAAAAGTTAAGCTGGGCGTGGTGATGCTCACCTTTAATCCCAGCACTTGAGAGGCAGAGGCAGGAGGATCATCTGTTTTGAAAAACCAAAAAAAAATTGAGGCAGGAAAAAAAAAAAAAAAAAGCAGTGATGTGCACATACACAGAAGTCATAGACTGTGGGACAAAGATTCAAGTGTCAGAACTGTCTGTAGGAATGATTAATACGTGACAAAGTTTATAAGGAGAAATCTGAAAGGAGACATATCAAACTACTAATAGGAGTTATCTTTCAAGGGATTTTTTTTTTTTACCCTGAATATGTCTTTGTTTCTTTCTTTTTAATTTTGGAGGGGGAGGTGTAGGTGCCACTGAGCACTTGTGGAGGACAGAGGACAGGACGACGTGGCTTCTCTCCTTCCACCGTGTGGGACCAGAGGACACACTGAGGTCATCAAGCTTGGTGGGTGGTGAGTGCTCTTATCTGCTGAGTATCTCACTGGTTCTCTCTCTCTCTCTTTTAAAAATCATTAGCACTATTGTGTGTATGTGTGTGTTGTGTTGGACGGGGTGGGGGTGGGGGGTTCAGGGGGGAGTTAGGGCACATGTGCCATGACTTGCATATGGCATTCAGGGGACTTTATAGAGTTCCTTTCATCTTTACCCAGGCATGGGGATGGAACGCAGGTGTGGGCTTGTGTGGCAAACATCTTTACTCCCAACCCATCCTGCCAGCCAGTAATGTGCGTTTCTTTTGTGATCATAAACAATCAAGAATAAAGAAACATCAAGGGTGAGGGAACTGGAAAATATTTTGGGGACATTCCCTCTCAGTTCCCTCGGGAGGTCTCCCAAAGCCATTTATTTTTCTTCCTGAAAGGGGGGAAAAAAAAAGGTTACTAGATAGAAAGCATAGCCAGGCATGTGTGGCTCATGGGGTGACCATTCTGCCCATCAGCCACAGTCCTGTCTCCAGGGGCATCTTGCTCCCAGACGAGGACATTCCAGAGCATCTAGTCACTTCACCAGGGACACACATCTGGGCAGGAGAGCTGTGGTGGTAGTCTCTCATGCTCTTTTTCCGGGAGCCCCGGGGAGTCCCAGATTTAGAAAATAAAATCACAATATGCCTAGATAAATCTGGCTTTCAGATAGACACCAAATGCTTTTTGTCATCTATCTGTCTGCCAGAGTCACACCTATACTAGAAACTAAATAAGTATCTGGAACCCGAATTTAGTTGGGTCTGGTGGTACAGCATTCTTGAGACTCTAAAACAGACAGATCGTAAGTTCCAGGCCAACCTGGGCAATCTAGTGAGAACTTGTTTCAAGTAAAAAGATCAAAACATCCGGGGATAGAGCTCAGCAGTAGAGGGTTTATTTAGCATTCCCGAGGTCCTCGGTTCAAAGCCTTGTGCTACCACCAAAAAATCATCAGATAAAACTGCAGAGTTTTCAGATCCTTCAGCAGTATGGCTTATAACTCTGTCTAGGGATTTCTGGGGGTTCCTAAGAAGTACCAGTCCCGGGGTTGGGGATTTAGCTCAGTGGTAGAGCACTTGCCTAGCAAGCACAAGGCCCTGGGTTCAGTCCTCAGCTCCAGGGTGGGGGTGGGGGGACTGAGTCAGACCGTGTGATCTGACTTGGACTTGAACTTACTTATCTGATTTTTAGAGTGATAGGAAGCTCCTAAGTCTATTTCCCCCTGGCCTGCTATGAAGCTTGACTTTGAAGATGACCCTTAATAGATAAATACTTATTATCATACTCTATCATGGTGCACTACATGTGTCCATACCTAGTAGTGACTAAAGAGAAAATGCCATGTTCCTCCGGGAAACATGATCTGTCTGTACCTTGGTGGCTTCATTCATAAAAAATGGGGATAATGGCATCTACTCTAATAGAACTGGGGCAATAAAATGAATGATGCACATGTGTCTGGAACAACATGGGTCTGTGGTAGGGTCCTGTCAGTGCTGACAGCATCATCATCATCATCATCATCATCACCATCATCATCACATAGCAAGAAGGGAATCGAAGGGGCATGGCTATCTCCAGATTCCAGTGGCCTGGATGCTCTGGTCTTGGAGTAGTAGATAAAATGCCCGTTCAAACTAACACTGTATTGAGATATCCTGGTTTTCTCTGCACCCTGAACTGTGGGAGCAGAATTTCCAGCTCTGGAGGGATGGAAGCAGGCATTTCTTCTCTGGACCGGCCACACTGGAAAGTTGTATTCTATTCTGGAGCGGCATTGGATGTCCTGTTCCAGGGTTTCTGAGGTGCTGACGTGAGTGGGGGAGTCTGGAGACTTTATTGGCTCCTAGGAGATAAGGCCTTCCTCAGAAGCAGGGTGTGGTGGTGCCTGTAGTCTTAGAGCTCAGGAGGCTGCAGGAGGATCACAGGTTTGGGGGCAGCCTGGGCTACATGAGAACCCGACCCAAACAACAATCACCCTTCTTGGAGAGACACTTTTGTAAAGGTAGCAGGCTTCCAGGCTGAGGAAGAATCCCAGATAAGCAGGCTGGCCACTGGCTAACTACAGGTACAATGTCTGCATGGGGTGAACATCTGGACAGATGTTCCCCAGTGCCAAAATCCCCTGGAAAACTGATTAAGAATACAATGCTTCAGGCCCTTGTGAAAGACTCAGCAGAAGTTAGGAGAGGCCCAGGAAGCTATAGTCTTCATTTGTTTTTATTTTTTATTATTTTATTTTATTTTATTTTTTTTGTTTTTCGAGACAGGGTTTCTCTGTGTAGCTTTGCGCCTTTTCCTGGAACTTACTTGGTAGCCCAGGCTGGCCTCGAACTCACAGAGATCCGCCTGGCTCTGCCTCCCGAGTGCTGGGATTAAAGGCGTGCACCACCACCGCCCGGCGCCATTTGTTTTTAAATATTAGAAGGATTGATGGGCAGATTTGTGATCATGCAAAATAGTGTGTACTAATGGTTGAGTCCAGGCCTTGGCTACCTGGATTCTCGTTGTCTGAACCTTTCAACTTTGCTATCCCAAGCTTTTCAAAATAAGTGTTGACAAAAGAATACATTCAGAGGATTCAGCTAGGGTTCCTTCCCAGTCCTCCAACGTGGCTATTGCCATACCACACATTATAGGTTCGGATATAAACCTCAGAAAATAAGTGTTAGGAGTTGGAGGCCCTTGTGCCCTCCTGGAGGGAGTGTAAAATGGCATGGTGTCTGGAAAGCACTGTGGTGACAGAGTTGGGGATTTAGCTAGCAAGCGCAAGGCCCTGGGTTCGATCCTCAGCTCCAAAAAAAAAAAAAAAAAAAAAAAAAAAAGGAAGGCACTGTGGCGATTCCTCAAAGCTTAAACGTAGAATTACCATATGACCTAGCAATTTCAGTCCCGGGAATATAATCAAAAGTCTTACGGTGCCGGAGATGTAGAGTAGCTGGTTAGGAGTGCTTGCTTACTGTGCAAGAGGCCCTGGGTTCAGTCCTCAACAGGGCACAAAACCAGACACCTTGGCACACATCTGCAACCCCAGCACTCCGTGGTGGAAGCCGAAGGTTCGAGGTCAGCCTCAGCTCCTCCAGGCACAACGGCACAGCTGGCAGAACAGGCTTTCCTCCCTGACTCTCCTCTGCTGCGTCCTGAGCCCACTCCTCAGCCTGGCCTGACAACAAAGTGCAGTAACCAGGGAGCTGCTGCGTCCTGAGCCCACTCAGCCTGGCCTGACAACAAAATGCAGTAACCAGGGAGCTGCTGCGTCCTGAGCCCACTCAGCCTGGCCTGACAACAAAATGCAGTAACCAGGGAGCAAAGCTCATGTGTCTGAAGTTTCACAGTTCTTGAGTTTTTAAGAGTTGAGCCTGCCACCTAACCCTGAGTTACGGCAGCTGAAGCTCACTCTTTTGTCGTGGGCCCCCCTTCCGGCTGCTTTTCTCCCTGACTTCCAGGCCTCCAGCGGGCCACTGCCACCACCATCTTCGAATCACAAAACCGAGCCTCACTGGCTTTAGAGGTGCACACCTTTAGTCCCAGCGCTTGGGAGGCAGAGGCAAGCTGAGTTCTGTGAGTTCAAGGCCAGCCTGGGCTACAGAGCAAGTTCCAGAACAGCCAGGGCTACACAGAGAAACCCTGTCTTGAAAAAAAAAAAAAAAAAGAAAAAAGAAAAGAAAAGAAAAGAAAGAAAAGTTGAGCTCTGTTTTATACTTCAATGCCTCATCCTTAGCATCCATACCTTAAGAATACACATACTTTTCAATATCCCCAACACAAGCAGCTGCGCCTTAGAAATGCCTTCCATTGGAGGAGTCCAACTATCAGTGCCATTACAACCAAGCCTGGGAGTTCAGGTTTGCAATTCTAATTCTGTTTTCAATAAATGGTAAAATTAACACATACTTTTAGGTTAAAAACAAGTTCATGTGGCTACCACCTAAAATCGTGGTCTACAAACCTTGGCATGCTCTGCCTTGGACACGTGACTGAATGTGGACTACTTGAGAGCCCTGAGCGTAAGACTCAGTTTGGTCATGGCGAGTCATGTCTGTAACCCCAGCATTTGGGAGACAGACACAGGAAGGACCAGGAGTTCAAGGTCAGTCTGGGCTACAAGGTGAGACCCTGTCTTGAACAGCAAACACAAACAAAGACGACTTCCGGACTCCTCGTGGCTGAGCCCAAGGTCAGGTTTACATACTTGACCTGAGAACCCTTGGGACGGGGAAGCTCTAGAAGACAAAAACAGCTTGGATGCCAGGAGAAACTCAAGGAAGGCCTGTGTCCGGGAAGGAGGCTGACCCAAGGGGTGGGGCACGGGGGAGCAGGCTAATGGCTAACCTGCGTGGGGCCGCCTTCCGCCTTCCTGATGCTCAACTGGGCTACCTGTGCTTTCTGCCCTCCGACTGCCTCTCACTTGCCAGCAAAATGCCCAAGTGCAGGTGCAGGGATGGGTGAGTGACAGATGTAGGAGCAAGCGCAGTGAGGTTTGTCCTCAGGAACGCTGGAGTGGCAGCAGAGCAGTGGAAACAGAGTGGGAGGTAAGCTGCCTTTGGGGCAGGATTTAGATAGTCATCACTCCTCACCCCAGAACCTAAGTGTTCTTTGACAGCTGAGAGGCCTCAGCTTCTGAAGCCGGTCAGGCCGAGTCAAGGACAGGATCAGTATTTTAAAAAAAAACTTTTTTTAAAATGATAAAAATATCAGGAAAGGCGCAAAGCTACACAGAGAAACCCTGTCTCAAAAAACCGAAAAAAAAAAAATGATAAAAATAGTACAACATTGAAAATGAATGTGGGAAATTCATAAAAACACAGACACAAAATAAAAACACAGGATGCACGCCACTTCTGCAGATAACCGGTCTTACTATTTTGGTGTTTATTCTTCCAAGATAAAATACAACCGCACATAACATATTGTTATGCTAAAATAACTATCTATTACATGCTCACAGATAATATGTAATTATTTTTAAGAGAAGTGGGGTCATATTGTATACATCCTTTTAAGACCTCATTTTTTTTCAACAGTTGTCACGTGATCCCAATAAACATTCCTTTGTACCCTCATTTTAGGTTTTATTGTTTATTTATTTTTATGGTACCGGGGAGCTGAGAGCCTTTTGGGTGTTTTGCAAGAGCTCTGCCATTGTGCAAGCCAAGCCCTTTCTCCAATTTTCTTTTCTAAATAAAAAAAAATTATGTGTCCCAAGTATGTCTGTACACCGTGTGTGTGCAGTGCCCATGGAGACCAGAAGAGGGCATCTGATCCCCAGGACTGGAGTAGCAGATGGCTGTGGGCACTGCTGTTCACATCTGGTTCCTCCGAAAGAGCAGCCAGTCCTCCTAACCACTGAGCCATCTCTCTAGCCCCATTCTGTGTGTGTGTGTGTGTGTGTGTGTGTGTGTGTGTGTGTGTGTGTGTGATGCACATGCCACAGTGCGCAAGTGGAGAATCTGACGTTGGACCCTAGGGATCAAACTCAGGTCCTCAGGCTTGTCAGCAAGTGCCTTTGCCTGCTGGGCCGTCTCCCTGGACCTTCTTTTGTATTTAAAAAGTTTTATGGTAGCCAGGAGTGGTGGTGCACACTTTTAATCCCAAGCACTCTGGAGGTAGAGGCAGGGGGATCTCTGTGAGTTCAAGGCCAGTCTGTTCTATATGAGAACATGTAATAAATAATAATAATAATAATAATAATAATAATAATATAATAATAATTTTTTTAAAACATAGAGCTGGGGATAGACTTTGGAATCTGCTGAAATTCACACAAGGGCTCTGTTTCTGGGCTACACCCTCAACCATGATTTTTATTTTATTTATTGTTTTATGATTTGATTTTGTTATTTAAGTGTACCTATTTCTGTTTATTTTATTTATTGTTTTATGATTTGACTTTCTTATTTAAGTGTACCTATTTCTGTGTGACTTGGTGTGTGTGTGTGTGTGTGTGTGTGTGTGTGTGTGTGTGTGCACCCACTGAGGCCAGAAGAGGGGATTGGATTCTTTGGTGCTGCTGAGCCATCTCTCTGGCCCCCCAGCCATGGTTTTTAATAGACTGCAGTAATTAGTTAATCTGAGGTTGACTGATGGTCAGGTTGTTTCTGATTAGTCCCTATTTAAAATTTCTCTGCAATAAATGTTTCTATTAAAAATCTTGGTCTTGGGGCTGGAGAGATGGCTCAGAGGTTAAGAGCACCGGCTGCTCTTCTAGAGGACCTGGGTTCAAACCCCAGCATCCACATGGCAGCTCACAACTGTCTATAAATCCAGTTCCAGGGGACCCGGCACCCTGACACAGACATACATGTAGGCAAAACACCAATGCACATGAAATAAAAATAAAAAAAATAAAAAAATCTTGGTCTTATGGTGATATGTATTTATATGAGGCATGCAGAAAATGCTTGTGAAATCTTGTTTATGATTGTAGATCGTACATGATGGCATTGCTTAAGAATGCTTTGCTTGTAAAATGTGAAGGGACAGTCAAAGGCTCCTGTTCTGATTTTCAAGAAGGCCTCTAAAGCATCAAGCCGTCTTTTCTTGTGTGGTCTTACTAAACAACTCTCGGTATTAGGCATTTGTGTCAAGTTGCTGAACAAAGTTAAGAGCCACATTAATTCACCAACTTGAAAAGACTATTTGGCAATGCTGCAGGGCTGGAAAACTGCAGTCCACTGGCTGGCGAAGTGGCCTGTGAGTGAGGGTGTTTGCCGCCTTTCCTATCCTGAGTTCCAAGCCCGGAGCAGACAGCTGACCCCTGCAAGTTATCCTCTGACCGCCACATGCAGGCCATCCAAATACTTTTTTAAAATGTAATTTAAAAATTGGAATCTGGGGCTGGAGAGATGGCTCAGAGGTTAAGAGCACTGGCTGCTCTTCCAGAGGACCTGGGTTTAACTCCCAGCAACCGCGTGTTGGCTCACAAACATCTATAATGATGCCCTCTTCTGGCATGCAGGCATACATTCAGGGAGAACACTGTATACATAATAAACAAACAAACAAATAAATAAAATCATAAAAAAAATTGGAATCTAAGCTGGCCGTATTGGTGCACATACTACACAGTGAGTTCCAGGACAGCCAGAGCTACATAGGAAGACCCTGTTTCAAAACAAACAAAAACCAACCAAAACAACCAACCAACCAACAAACAGAAACAATGGAATCCAAAGCAACAAGAATTTGAGGAACAAAGATTAGGTAAAGGGCACAAGAGAAATGAGCCCCACATCCCAAGGAGCCCTTTCATTCAGATAATTTGCTAAATCACACTCGATCCGTGTTGGGGAGTGGGGACGGTAAGAAACAAAGCAGAGGGCTACTGTAGAGTGAAGTGTAGCTTTCGGCCTCAGAGAGCGGCAGGCTCAACCCTGGAGTCCAGCACCTCATGAGAAGGCAGGGTCTGGAAGCTGACATGGTGGCATGCCCCTGTAATGCCAGCACTCAGGATCTACAGACAGGAGGACCCGAGTTGAGGTGCCAGCCTGCGCTGCCTATGGAAAGCCCGGAGGAATGCTCGTAGCAGGAGTGGGCGAGGCTGTTCCGTGAGGACAGGATTCACGTTATCACACAGGTGCTGATGCATTAAAAAGGAAGATAACGAGAAACATATATATATATATATATATATATATATATATATATATATATATAAGTAAAAGTAGTAGATGGGGTAGAAGAAAGGATTAGTAAAGGTGAAGACATGTCAGTAGGAAAAACTCAGTGTAAAGCACAGAGTGAAAAATACAGACAAGCACATAGCTGCCTCTGGAGCATAGTGTAAGGTTTAAATACAGTAATTAGAATCTCTTAAGAAGGGCTGGAGAGATGGCTCAGTGATTAAGAGCAGTGGCTGCTCTTCCTAGAGGTCCTGACTTCAATTCCCAGCACCCACATGACAGCTCACAACTGTCTGAACTCCAAGATCTGATTCCTTCACACAAACATACTTCCAGGCAAAATATCAGTGCACATAAAATAAAAATAAAAAATTAAAAAGATATAGAAGTAGATACAGTAAGAACGCTGACAACTCAAGGCAGATTTTACAATGGATGTTAAGGACACACACGGTCATCTTCAAAAGGCTGAAAGAAAGTAGGTGTCCATTTAGATTTTTTTCCCCTTTTGAGTATCCCAGGCTGGCCTCAGACTTGCTGTTTAGTCAAGGATAACCTTGAACTCTTGGTCCTCCTGCCTCCACCTCCCAAGTGCTGGGATGACAGGTCTGTGTCACCAGGATCCAACTCAGGGAAAGCACTCTTAACCTGCCACTTCTCAGCCCTAAAGGAAGATCTTCAGGCAGAAAAATGACTCCCAGGAAAGCACAGAAATACAGGAGCAAATCACTCCAAAGGAGTAACTACAGAGGTAATACTGGACTGTTACTGCTGTAATACTGCTGTAATACTGTAATACTGGTAATACTGCTGTCTCCAACTTAAAACAATGTCTTCAGTCTAAAAACATATGAAGAGTTCCGTCTTACTCATCCATCAAGATGGTTTCTTTCTTCTTGCTTTCTACATCATATATTTCCCTAGGCTGAGGAAAGTTTACAGTTTAGTGCTTCCAATATTTTTGGGCTCTCTAAAAGTAGCATCAGATGAATAATAATAGCCATTATTGGAGATATTATTCATTACCATGTATTTTATTTTCTTCGAGAATCTACCTGAAATTAGGATAATTTTCCTTATCCTTTTCTTCTTAAGCAAGCAGAAGATTTAATATTATGTATATATATGTCCCTCTTTTCTTTCTTTTCTTCTTTTTGTTTTTGTTTTATAAAGATTTATTTATTATGTATACAAGTACTCTCTACCTGCATGTATGCAGGCAGGCCAGAAGAGGGCACCAGGTCTAACTACACCAGATCTAAGTACAGATGATTGGGAGCCACCATGTGGTTGCTGGGAATTGAACTCGGGACCTCTGGAAGAGCAGCCACTGCTCTTAACCTCTGAACCATCTCTCCAGCCCTGTTTGTTTGTTTTGTGATACAGAGTTTCTCTGTGTAGCCGTGGCTATCCTGGAACTCTGTAGACCAGGCTAGCCTCAAACTCACAGAGATCCACCTGCCTCTGCCTCCCCAGTGCTGGAATTAAAGGCACATACCATCACTATTGGCCCTAATTCTTCATATATATTTGGATTTTTAAAATGTTTTATTCAAGTTGGGCAGCGGTGGTGCTCGCCTTTAATCCCAGCACTCGGGAGGCAGAGGCAGATGGATCTCTGTGAGTTCGAGGCCAGCTAGGGTATACTAGTGAGATCCTGTCTCAAATATCTATTTCTGTATGAAGAATTGACAACAGCTAACAGGCAGAGGTAGACAATTTGATTTAAATGACAAAGCTTTGTATTGTCTGAGGAATGGTAAAATACTAGTTATAATAGACTGATAATTTAAGGATAAATGTAATTTCCAAGGCAACTATTAAAAAAGACTAACAGAAGAATGTGCAACTAAGTTGATGGAGAAATGAAAAAATATTTAAAGTTCTAATTATTATCAAAGACCGGTGTAAACTAAATAAAAATTACAAACATTCTTTGAGACAGGGTCAATATCTCTATGTAGCTCTGGTGGTCCTGGAACACGATATGCAGACCAGGCTGACTTCATGGAGATCTGCCTATCTCTGTTTGCCTGAATGCTGGGATTAAAGGAGTGTACCACCACGCCTGGCTTAAAATTATTTAGAAAGACTTATTTTATCTTATTTGTCTGAATGTTCTGCCTTGAATGCCTGGTGCCCTGGGAAGTCACAAGATGGTGTTGGATCTGCCAGAATGGGAGTCATAATGGCTGTGAGCTACATGATGGGTGCTGAGAATCAAGCCCGGCTCCTTTGCAAGAGAAACACGTCCTCTAAACCCAAAACTAAATAAAAAAAATTAAGTGTCTTTTCCTTTTACGTTCTTTCTGCTATGAGTCTGTGTCTTTCATCCAATTTTCTTTTGGGATGCCTTTCTTACTGATTTTAACTTTTTTTTTTTTTGAGGTAGGTTCTCACTATGTAACCCTGGCTGGCTTGAAACCCTCCATGTAGACCAGGCTGGCCTGGAACTCCCTGATATCCTCCTGCCTCTGCCTCCCAAGTGCTGGGATTAAAGGTGTGTGCTGCCTTGCCAGTCTCTTAGATGGCTGTAAATGTAGGTAACTAGGGACATGTCCATGTGAATGCTAAAGATGTTTCATTGCTGGACCAATCAAATCTTTATGCTTTTAATCTTAGATGGAACACGTAGGGTGATGACCCTAGTCGGAAGGGTGTCCCCGGGAAGTCTTAATGTTTTCCATGCTAGTACAAAGGCCTGATGAACTGGACTGAATTGAGGAGGCCGAGGAAGCAAACGTGGAGTGATGCACTCTTGTTATTTAGAGAGTAAGGGATTGTCTGAACCAGTCAATTCCTGATAAAGGAATGGTGAATGTTGAAGGAGCGTAAATAAACCCGGCGAGAAATATACAGAAGGCTCAGGCAGAGCTGCTGGGAGGCGACACCCCAGCCGGAATGAGTGACTAGAACCAGCAGGTGGCGCTCTAAAGACATCCTATCGCTGTCCAGATTTCCACCCTTGTCCAAGGCCTCCCTGGCATATTCAGAATGTTGAAATTGAACCTGGCGTGGAGAGCTTCCAAGTTCTAGCTTTTGACTCTGTGCTTCATCCAGGGGTGAAATTCTCAAAATCCAGAGCCCTGTGAGGTTTAGGGTTTTGTTTTCTTATGTTTGCTTTGCTTTTGGATACCTGTATAGTACCACCCATCAATTCAGTGTAGCCTATGTGGCCTCTTTTTGAAGAACACGCTGAGTACCTGGTTTTCCCTGTGACGATGTAAATTCTGATACTGTAGCTGTCGGGTGGGGCCTGATTCTGCTTTTTTCTTTCTTTCTTTCTTTCTTTCTTTCTTTCTTTCTTTCTTTCTTTCTTTCTTTCTTTCTTTTTTTTTTTTCGAGACAGGGTTTCTCCGTGTAGTTTTGGTGCCTGTCCTGGATCTTGCTCTGTAGACCAGGCTGGCCTCAAACTCACAGAGATCCACCTGGCTCTGCCTCTCGAGTGCTGGGACTAAAGGCGTGAGCCACCACCACCCGGCCTGATTCTGCTTTTCTAACAAATTCCCTTTTTGGTGATGACTCATGCTCAGAAGTTCTGAGTTTAGTGTGGGCTTACCGTGCAATGTCCTGTCTCTGAGAAACAGAATCGAGAGGGAAGCACACCCGGGCTCTTCCCTTGAAGACGTCACAGCATCTCAGAGCAAATCTAAATTCCTTTTATTGTTATATTTATTTATTTATTTATTTATTTATTTATTTATTTATTGTGTGTGTGCTCACCTTCAGAGGCACAGAGGGTTGAACTGAAGATACAGGGGGTTGAGAAGATACAGGTACAATATCAATTTGGGTGCTGGAAACTGAACCTCAGTCCTCTGGAAGAACAGCAAGTGCTCTTAACTGCTGAGCCATCTCTCCAGCCCCCACACAGTTTCACAGATGCATGCAAATGATTACTTTGGATCCACTCACTGTGTGAGCTTGGGCAACTTTTGTGAACACGGTGGCTCTCAGTTTCTAGGTCTGTAAATAGGAACAGCCTCTGCGTTACAGAGCTCCTTGACGTTAAATCAGGATGGTTAAAAACAAACAAACAAACAAAAGCAATAAAAAGCCCTTAGTGCAATGCCTAGCACATAGTAAACTTCAACAAAGCTTGGAGAATTGGATCCAGGTGAGCAATTCTGGTGGCGAGGTCCATTGCAGAAAGCAAAGGGTGGGACATCACCAAGCAGAGCCCATCTCAGCTGTCAGGACGGCTATCCTCTGAGAAGAAGGGGGTCAGGGAGATGAGGGCAGAGAGCCAGGGCCCAGGTCTCTTGGTCAGCAGGTAGCCCGCCTGGTTTGAGGGGGAGTTGGGTTTAGCAGGCTAAGCAGGGTTCATCTGGAGGTGGATGGGGTGAGCGGCAGGAGGCCTTCAGGCAGCTGGGCAGCTTTTGGTATACACCCTTTTCTCTCCTCCTCCTCCTCCTCCTTCTCCTCTTCCTTCTTGGTCTTTTTTTTTAGATATAGTTTCTCTGTATAGCCCTGGATGTCTTGGAACTTGCTTTGTAGACCAGGCTAGCCTCAAAATCAGATCCACCTGCCTCTAACCTCCCAAGTTCTGTAATGAAAGGTGTGTGCCACCTCCACCACCTGGCTAGCACACACCTTTTTCACATCTCTCAGAGCTTTGGAGGACCGTGAGAATGACTTTCAAGGCATACCAGAGTGGCCTTGGCCTTGCCTTCATGCACAGCTTTGCCCTAACCTACAAAACCCTGGCCCTACTGCTATGGACTTCTCGGCTCAGGTACCAAAGCTCGTCTGTGTACTTTTGTGTGGATTCAGTTTGACGTGACCACAGCCATCTTGAGTCATAGCCACCGTGATTGCCCCTGAGTAACCCCAGCTGGTTTTTCCTGTATAGTCTCCCAACAAACCACAAATAGATAAAACCACTAGAGTCAAGTATGGGGCTTGACACAGCCAGACCCTGGCCCCAGGAATGCATCCGACTCTTTGATATTAAGATAAACGGGGTACATTCCAGCCAGGATGAAGTCACTTTTGTCCCAACCCATAAGTACACTCCTCTTTCTGACCCAGGTTGTGGGCTATCATTTGTTTTACTGACACTCAAGATTATACTTCCCTTAGCAAGTCCTACAATAAATTGCTCTCTGTGTTACCAAGATGTCTGTCTACCTGTCTGTGGTATCATGTCGCCTTGGGGTCAGTTCTCATACAGTAGGACTGGGTTGACCAAGAACAGCTTTAAATGGGGGCCATGTTTCTATCAGATCGACAGGATCCATGGATATGTATAGACTAACTTCCAGTATTTGCTGGCTCCTCCTAGGCATAGAGAGGCAAATATGCACAGCTCCTGCTTCCTCTGGGTAACCTTGGGAAGAAAGACGCCCAGGCAGGGAAGGAATTTTCAGTGACGCACCCTGTGTGGTGTCGTTAACTGCAGATAGGGCATTGTTTGTTTTTCATTAGACGGACATTGGCAGGCTAAACATAACCAGCCAGTAACTTTAACATGTTATCAGTGCCCACTCTTATCAGTGGTTCCTGTTCTAGTTGGTAAGACTAATGGGCATGGGAGAATGCAGTCACTGTGGAGGCAAGAGATGTGGATGGCTCATGTGATCTGATAAAGACTTAGGGAATGATCCAGCCTTGGAAAGGCAGGAAGGGGACAATGGGGACAGCTCAAGGGACTCAATGGATCTGGGGACTTATGTGGAGCCAGTCATACACATTATCCCATTTGAGCCACAGACAACGCCAGGAGTCAGTACTGGTGTTATCTCCGATTTGTAAGCGGGAACTTGAGGCTGAGCAATGCTCGGTCTCAGCTGGCTGACTTTAAAGACTGCCCTCTCCTTCTCTCTGTGGTTTGCTTTGATTTCCAGTCCTGGGCACAGAACCCAGGACCTTACACAGACTAGGCAAGTAGGCTGCCACTGAGCCACACCCAGCCCTAATTGGAGCTCTCACAAGTTATGCTACGTGCAGCGCCGGGTTCCCTGGCATAGAGATAAAAGCATCCGCAGTCCTTCATCTCCTCCACTAATTTAGCTAGACGGCTCTTCCACTTGACTCTACCCTCCCAAATTCAGGGGCAGAGGCAAGAAGGTGGGTGAGAGGGCCGGCACCCAGCAGCTCAGGCGCATGCCGTAGAGGTGGGGAGCCTCGAGGCTCGGCTGCGAACTATGACGGGCACTTCTTACTCCCTTTCCCAAGCTCTGAGGTCTTGCTCAACTCCAGCTGAGTAACAAGGCTGGCAAGGTTACCTCACTTCTTGACAGCAGGCCCCAGCCTTCCTGGCTCAAACCCACTTCCTGTCCCAGAGTCTCTCGTCAGACATGATTGATTCTCAGTCTTCCTGTTGACTTCTGCTTTGTTCCAGCTGGCCCCGGGTGGCCCCCACGTGCTGCTGTGAACCCGATCAGCTGAGGACCTGGGACCAGGTGCCTTGTGACTTCGGGGAGGTGGGGTGACAGAAACGGAATGGGTGGTAGCCTGGGCCTAGCCCGAGAGAAAACGCAGTGGAGGCTTCTGGTGCCTGAGGACCCTTTCTGCCCATATGTGGTCAAAGGCTGAAGTTAGTCTGTAAAGGTCACTGTGTCCCTAGTGGCAGGGGATGCGAGGAGTTTGCTCGGGTGAATTTTTCTGAAACCACAGTATTTTCCCTCATTTGGATTCTGATCACCTTTTTATTTCCTGGGTTGCCTGCTAGTATTTCTTCAGGGGCTGGGGAGCTCTTTGGGTTCAGACCAGTTTACCTGGAGCTGACAAGACACAATCAGGACGAGGCACTGGTGTCACGCTGGACTGGACAAGTGAGGGGCTTGTGTTGCGATCTCGCCTACTTCTAACTTGCTTAACTGCTTGTGGGCCACCTGCTTCCTTCAATATGTTTTCTTGTCCACAGATGGCAAAGGATCTTTACTTTATTTGAACTTGGGTAGAGCTTGTAGGAAAATGGTTGTGAAAATGTTTCCTAGACTGTAAGGTTGTATTTTTTAATGCTTAGGGCTATCTTTCTTTTCTTTTCTTTATTCTTTCTTTCTTTTCTTTTCTTTTCTTTTCTTTTTTTTTTTTTTTTTTTTTTTGGCTTTTCGAGACAGGGCTTCTCAGTGTAATTTTGGTGCCCATCCTGGATTTTGCTCTGTAGACCAGGCTGGCCTCGAACTCACAGAGATCCACCTGGCTCCTCTGCCTCCCGAGTGCTGAGATTAAAGGCATGCGCCACCACTGACCAGCTATTTTATTTTCTAAATGGAACTAGACATACTTTTTTATGATAATATCGTATTTGATAAAAATCTAAACAGTACAGTACAGACTCTACAAATCTTTGTATAAATGTGTCCCTAAATATGAATGCTTTGACATATAAACTTAAACATTTATCTATGTTTATGTGTACATGAACACAACTGTGGGTGTCCTTAGAGGCCAGACACTTGGATCCCCTGGAACTGGAGTTAAAAGGTGGTTGTAGGCCTCCATGTGCATGCTGGGAACCAAACCCAGTCTAGCAGCAAGTGCTTTTAAGCATTCGGCCATATCTCCATCCGCCTCCCCCACCTTTGATACACAGTCTCAGGTCTATAAAGTCTTGGCTGGTCTAGCATTCGCTATGCAGACCAGGTTGGCCTCGAACCTGTCTCGATTTTCCTACCCCTGCCGTCTGAGTGCTAGGACCCAAGGTGTGCACCACCTCACCCACTTTCAACAACCGCACCTCGCTTCAACATTTTGTTTCCCAGACAGATTGTTATGTAGCGCTCAGGCCAACCAGACCCCACTATGTAGCTGAGAATGACCTTGAACTCCTGCTCTTCCTGTCTACACCCACCCAGAACTGGGATTACAGGCATGAGCCATCACACCCAATTGACATACAGGCTTTCAGTAAAACTTTTAATGTTCGAATTCTATTTACTGTCCTGGAACTTCTCGGCATTTAATGGCTTCTGAGTCATCTTATGTTGATTCACAAATACCTATGCTGTCCTTCCGAAGAGCTGCGTAGTATCCCTTATGTGGATGTACCATGGTTTGTTAAAGTAGATTCCTATCAGTGGGTATGATAGGCTTTCAGTTTGTGTCTATGATAGTGAATAGTACTACAGAAAACACCTGTAAGCACACAATCTCCCAATACCAGTTCCAGTATTTCCTTAGAATGAGTTCTTAGGAGACAGATTTTTGGGTAAAAGAAACACACATATATATATATATATATATATATATATATATATATATATATGTATATACATCTGCATATGTATATATTTTTATATAACATATATATTTATAGTTTTATTGATTTGTTCAGATTTCATTAAGAAAGGTCATGTTGGAGCTGGAGAGATGCTCAATGGTTAAGAGCACTTGCTGCTCTTGCAGAGGACTGGCTTTGGTTCCCAGCACCCATATGGAGGTTCACAACCATCTATCTGTAGCTCTGTTTCTAGGGAATATGATGTCCTTTTATGGCTTCTGTGGGCACCATGCATACAGGTAGTGAACACACATACAGGGTAAAACATCCATACACATAAAAAAACTAGACTTGTTGGGAGTGAGGGTGCATGCTTTTAATCCCAGCATTTGGGAGGCAGGGGCAGGCGGATCTCTGTGAGTTCAAGGCCAGCCTGGTCTATAGAGTGAGTTCTAGGACAGGCTCCAAAGCTACACAGAGAAACCCTGTCTCAAAAAAAAACAACAAAAAAAAAATTAAAGCTTAAAAAAATAAAAAGTCATACTATTGAATTTTTTTTTTTTTTTTTTTGGTATTTCGAGACAGGTTTTCTCTGTGTAGCTTTGCGCCTTTCCTGGAACTCACTTGGTAGCCCAGGCTGGCCTCGAACTCACAGAGATCGGCCTGGCTCTGCCTCCCGAATGCTGGGATTAAAGGCGTGCGCCACCACCGCCCGGCTCATACTATTGAATTTAAATTTGACCCCTGTCTTTATTAAAGCAGCGCAAATCTTACAATGAGAGATAAGACCTCCCTGTTCTCCCTCTCCATTCCCAACTTTTCTTTACCAGAGACAAATAGTTGGAATTGTTTTCCTTGTATTTCCAAATAAAGTGCCTATGTGACCTGTATGGTTCGATTGCTCTTTCTGTCCTTCCTCCTTCCCTCCCTCCCTCCGTCCCTCCCTCCCTTCCTCCCCTCTTCTTCCTTCCTTCCTTCTGTTCTTTCTTAGACATAGCTTCACTGTGTAGTCCTGGCTGGTCTGGAACTTGCTATGTAGACCAGGCTGGCCTCAAACTCACAGAGATCCCCCTGTCTCTGTGCTGGGATTAAAGGCATGTGTCACCACATCTGGCCTATGTGGCTATTTTTGTTTGTTTGTTTTGTTTTGTTGTTAATAAAAGGCAAAGATACAGTACTCATCTATCAGCTACCCGTATTATTGTTCCCATCCTCCCAATACGATGATTTAGTTAATGTTTAGGTTGATGCTGTATACATCATGCTATGACTGTCGTTTCTGTTTTCTGAACTATGCGGATGGTGATAATGATGATAATGGTGATAATGTTCCTTTTCTTTGTTTTATATTTTGCTCCTGGAATTGATAGTTGCCTCAGGTTTCTTTCCTTTTATTTAGTTTTAGTAATTATTTTATTTTGTGTGTGTGTGTGGGGGGGCTTTCTGGCTATTAGGCCTGTGTGTAGGGTGCTCCAATCTGGATGAGGCTGTGTGGCTGGGAGACTCGTTGAAGAATTCCCTGAGGTTTAGCCGAAGAGGGAAACCCACTTTGAATGTGGGTAGCACCATCCCATAGGCTGAGATTCCAGACTGAATAAAGGAAGCAAATAAAAAGCAGGCTGAGTGCCAGCCTTCATCTTTCTCTGCTTCCTGACTGTGGACACAGCTTCCTGACTGTGGACACAGCTTCCTGACTGTGGACACAGCTTCCTGACTGTGGACACAGCTTCCTGACTGTGGACACAGCTTCCTGAGCATGGACCAGCCGCCTCACGCCCCTGCTGCAATCCCTTCCCTGCCAGCATGGACTGTCTCCTCAAACTGTGACCCAAGTAAATCCTTCTACCAGCGTTTTGAGGGGTTACCCAGGGCAGGGGCAGAGGCAACATAGACTTGGAGGAGTCTTTTCTCCCCACACCCCCCTTTCTCTTTGTGGTGAAGGGATTTGACTCTCCTGCTGGGTCTTCTCACCTTCTCCTGTTGGGTGGGAATGAGGCAAAGACTTTGGTTTGCCTGTTACCTGGACTGTCTACATCCGTGGTTCTCATCCTGTGGGTCACAACCCACTTGAGGGTCAAACGACCCTTTCGCAGGGGTCACCTAAGGCCATCAGAAAACACAGATAAATTACATTATGATTCATCACAGTACCAAAATTACAGTCATGAAGTAGTAATGAAAATAATTTTATAGTTGGGGGTCACTGTAACAGGAGGATCTGTACTAAAGGGTTCAGGAATTAGGAAGGTTGAGAACCACTGGTCTAAATGCTCTGTAAACACACTACCTCCAATACAGCTTCCTAATTTTCCCATTCCACACGCTTTCTGAAGCAGCTAGAAGCCCTGCCTCAGGAGCCTTCCTGGAGTCCAGAGGCATTGCTCCATCTGGCTTTCAGCTCTGACTGTTGCTGGCTTCCACTCCTTCACATACTTGTAGGCTTGCAAGATCATGTGTGGACATCTCTTTGGTTTTGGGGGGTGTTTTGTTTTGTTTTTGAGACAGGCTTTCTATGTAGCCCTGGCTGTCCTGGAACTCCCGATGTAGACCAGGCTGGCCTTGAACTCATAGAGGTTCTTCTTCTGTCTCTTGAGTGCGGGGGTTAAAGTCGTTCGCTACCAGGTCCAGCAAAACCCAGAGTCTTGCTCATGCTAGGCAATCAGTATACCAATAAGCTCGAGCCAGACGTATTTACTTATCTGTTTATGAGATAGATATATGTATGTCTTAAGGCTTGCTCTGTCGTGCAGGCTGACGTGAGTTTACAGCAGTCCTCTTGCCTCAGCCTCTCGAGTGCTGAGATTGTGGACACGAGTTCTGAGCCAGGCAGTGTTTATTTTGTTGCTAAGGACTGAGTTTAGGGTTTCATGTGTGCATACATTCTACCCCTGAGCCGGAGTCCTAGCCTCTATTTATTCACTTTTTGTAATTTAAGCCATAAACGTAATGATGTAAACAGCCGTTATACTCATTACTACAAGTAGAGTGTAGTGAAGGGCCTTGTTAGGTGATTATTGACCATTTATATTTCCTTTACGATCACCTACTTATACCCACTAAGTTAGGGTAATTGTTAAATTGCATAGCCAGCTCTGTAAAGAGACTACGGTTGATCTATTTTCTGTCAGCCTTTTCTTTCTTTCCTTCCTGATTTCTTGTCTCTTACTTGCCTTCCCTTCCTCCTCCTCCTTCTCCCCTTGGGATTGCACCTAGAACCTTCCAGATGCTAGGCAAGGTCTCCAGCACTCTGCTAGATTCCTTTTTTTGTATGTTCAGACTCAGGGACCAGGCTTCAAAAAAAATCAGCTCCTAGTGACATGTCTGAAGTCTTTGATGATTTTTCATCCCTTAGATTGTGAAAGTAATATGGGTTCATTGCCAAAAACAGAAAATAGAAACACAAACTAGAAAGTATAGTTGACCCAGAGCTTCTCACCACGTGTGTGTATCCTTCTAGTCTTTTCTCTGTGTAGGTCTGTATTTATAAAAATAGAGGTGGAGCCATTCACTTGCTAAATAACATTATCATCCACAGTCTGAGACATCATTTCCAGTGATTGTACAGTATCCTATTTATGTAAATATGGTTACTCTAGCTGATTCCATATTGGTGATATTCACCTTCGTTTGTTTGTTTGTTTTTGTTTTTCAAGACAGGGTTTCTCCATGTGTAGCCCTGGCTGTCCTGGAACTCACTCTGTAGACTAGGCTGGCCTTGAACTCACAGAGATCTGCCTGCCTCTGCCTCCTGAGTGCTGGAATTAAAGGCATGTGCCACCACCACCCAGCTGATACTCACCTTCTTTTTTAAAATATTTATTTTTAAGGTTTATTTTCATTTATTTATTTATTTTTATTTTTTGAGATAGGGTTTCTCTATATAACAGTCCTGGTTGTCCTAGAACTCGCTTTGTAGGTCAGGCTGGCCTTGAATTTACAGAGATCTACCTGCCTCTGCCTCCTGAGTGCTGGGATTAAAGACACACTTGCCACCATGACCAGCTTGAAGTTTATTTTCTTATTAAATATGTATATGTGTGGGTCTGAGCATGAGTGTGCCAGTGTCCCCAGAGGCCAGAAGAAGGTGCTGGATTCCCTGGAGCTGGAGTTACAGGCAGTTGTGAGGCACCTAGCGTGGGTGCTGGGAGGGTCCTCTGCAAGGGCAGTATGTGCTCATAACCGCTGAGCCCCCTCTTCAACTCTTTTTTTTTAATTTTTATATGTGTATGTGTCTGTATGTGGATTTGTGCAAGTCTGAGTGCAGGTGCCCTTGGAGTCCAGAAGAGGGCGTCAGGTCACCCGGAGCTAGAGTTACAGGCAGTTGTGAGCTGCTTGACTTGGGTGCTGAGAGCCGAGTTCGGGTCCTCTGCAAGAGCGGTGTGATCTCCTAACTGCTGAGCTGTCTTTTCGTGCCCCCGAACTGCAGTCTAGGCTCAGATTTTCATTAACAGGCGTCTTTTCTCATGACCTCACCTAATCATGTTTCCGTGAAGTAGCTGCTTAATCTGTTTTTTGGAGGTAAAGTTCAATCCTTTTTTTTTTTTTTTTTTTTTTTGGTTAAATTACTACTAATTCCAGGAGCTGGAAAGATGGCTCAGCTGTTAAGAGCACTTGTTGCTCTGGCAGAGGACCTGGGTTTGATTCCCAGCACCTACATGGTGGTTCACAAACACCGGTAATTCCAGTTTCAGGGGATCTGATGCCATTTTCTGACCTCCTCGGGCAGCAAGCACATATGCGGTGCATGAACTTACAATGCAGGCAAAATCCTCACACATAAAATAAAGTGAATAAATCCAAAAAGATATTTTAAAACAATTATTATGTATTCCAAACTAATGAATGTAGATGTGTGGAGATTTTCTAGCCCTTTCCATGTTCTTTCCTGTGCCAGAGGGAAGCCCAGAGAAGGGCCAGTCTGGGAACCCCTTTGCTACCTCCACAGCTTCCCTTAGCCAACCAACCAACCAACAAAAAGAAAATGAAAGTTTCCATGGCTTCAAAGAGAGGCAGTCTGAAGGAAGGGACTGGGTTGAGTTTGGTCTGAGGTTGATGGGCTGACTCTGTCCGAGTCTGCTAACTTTATGTCCTTGGGCAGGTTGCTCAATGTCATAGTGTTGTCACTTGTCCTCTTGGATTTCTGAAGTTCTTTGAAAATCAGCTTTGTCATAGTAACTGTAATCCTGGAGAAGGTGCCTTAACCTCCCTGACACTGAGTTTCCTCATCTGTCAAAGTGGAACACTCATTGGTACTTCACAGGGCTGGTGGGAACTGATGTCTGCGAAGCGCCTACCACAGGGTCCGATCCATAGTAAGTATCCAATATGCGATAGCTATTTTTATTACATGCTGAGTGTTATGTAAGATGAGGATAATTATGTCATCCCACACTGTTTATAGAAAGAACTCTGTCTTCTCAACAGTAGTTTCAGAGTTCAATCTGCAGCTGGGAAAGATGCCAAGGGCCGTAGTACAAAGTCACCGCTGGCCACTGACTCCCCTTTTTGCTTAGTCCTCCCTAGGATCTGGCTGCCGTCCAGATGTGGGTCAAGTAAACAGGCTACTGTTGAACACAGATAAGTCAGATCCCCAGATGTAGGTCGGTGGCGGGGGGTTGGGGGGGAACGTAAGGAAACCCACTCCTGGAATAGAGAACAAAGCTCTGGGTACCTGGGAGCGTAACAAAAGGGAAGTAAGCCAGGGCTTATCTGAAGAGGGTGCCTGGGATGCTCATCAGAAAAGCTGATGTACCTTCAAGTTGTGATTAGTAAGTACAGAGACACGAGGCAGAAGCTGTGGGAACGGCTGAGGATTTGCTGGTGTGCATTCTCGGACACGCTAATTTTTTTCTGCAAAACCAGGAAGCCGGATTCTTTTTACATTCCCTGAAGGACAGTCTCTGCACTACCGGTGGCATGTGAAGGGATTTATATGGTATAGAGATGAACATTTGAAATCTTGATAGTTACGTGTTTCTTTTCTCCAATCAAAGGGCTCTGATTGCTGTCAGTTCCTTGGCTTCGTTGATGTGGTGGTTTAGGATGAGGCAAGGGTGGGTTTAAGTTCATTTTTTAGACAGTTGAGTCAATTTAAAGATAGTATAGAAATGGCAAAGACTGTACAGGTGGTAAAATGGGAATGTCCAATGTGGGAGGCAGAATAATAACTCCTTAAAGATGTCAACGCCCTACTCCCCAGACCTGTATGTTATTGTGTACATCAAAAGAGACAGCATATATTATGAAGGATCTTGAGATGGGAAGATTGTAGTAGATGAGATGTGTGGACCCAGTGTAGTCTAAAGGTCCTTAGAAGAGGGATGTAGGGGGTCCAAACGGGCAATGATGGATGCAGCACATGGGGTGACGTGCCCTAAGCCTATCCTGTGTCTTCTAGAAGCCAGGAGAGCCAAGGAACTGATTGTCCCCCTGTAACCTCAGAAGGAGCCAATACCTTGATTTTATAGCTCTGTGTGCCTCATTTGGAATCTGTGACTTCCAGAAGTACAAGAGAATCAGTATGTGTTGTTTGAAGCCACCCAGTTTGAGGTCATCTGTTACCACAGTCACAGGAAATGAATATACTGGGTATTAGAGGAACTTAAAGTGATACATTCTGCAAGTTCAGCGTTTCCCTAGGGCAGAGGAAGGGACATTGGTCACCTAATCCATCCATCTATGAGGAGACTGGCCCAGTCATCATGTCTGGCAGTCTGGACAAATGTAGGGAGAGCCCTCATTCCTACAAGGAGAATGCTTGGGTCGGTGACATAATGGGCCCTGACTCATGGACACTGTCAACAACTGCCATTTAGCTCAACCTGCTCAATTCATAGATGGAGAAACTGAGGCCTAGGAATGGGAGGTAACCCGAGCAAAGTCACTAGCAATGGAGCTGGTTAGG
Organism: Peromyscus eremicus; assembly: GCF_949786415.1. NCBI lineage: Eukaryota > Metazoa > Chordata > Mammalia > Rodentia > Cricetidae > Peromyscus > Peromyscus eremicus. The sequence continues at coordinate 52,010,883 of NC_081423.1, read as the reverse complement.
CCTGGATGAAAAAAAAATGGCTCAGTTCCTAAGGCAGGGGTGAGGAGTGGCACCTTGCAGAGACAATGCCTGGGTTCCCAAACTAGGGTGTGGAGCTGGTGAGGGGTGGGGCCTGCACATCTGGCTGAGGGTGGGGCCTGCACATCTGGCTGAGGGTGGGTCATTCCACTCTTTGGTCATCTCTGTGTGGGCCTTGGAGGCTCATGTCCCTCCCTCTTCGATCTTTTAATCAGGGTTTCAATAGCCATTCTGTTAACACGTGACCTTTAGAAGATGGTTGAGACAGTGACATGCTGGGGACAAGGGCTCCTCTGCTCATCCCGCCCCGAGTCTGAAGTGCTTTCAGGAGTTTCCCTGTGCTTGGCCTGTCCCCTCTGCAGGGACGCTCATTTCCCTTTTATAGAAGGGACATTCTTCTGCAGTGAACATGAAACCTGGGATGTTTCATTTCTGTAGCTAAGCACAGGGAATCGAAATTGGCTTCTGTGGTATGAACACTCCTTAATAAACCAGATTCCTAGTTTTGAGCAGAAAATATTCTCCATATAATGCTTTTAATCCCAGTACTTAGGAGGTAGAGGCAAGCAAATATCTTTGAGTTCCAGGTGAGCCTGGTCTACATAGTGAGTCCTTATAAAAAAAAAAAAAAAAAAAAAAAAGAACTGAAAGATTGCAGGGTGGAAATTTTATGTCTTTAGACCAAGCACATGTAATTACATACATATAAGGTAATGAGCTGCACATGCATCAGGTTGGACTAAATTAGGGAGCCATGGCAGAAGGGGGTGAATTCTTATGAGTCAAGCAATAGAACTGGGAAACTTCCCAAGGAAACTTCAGGACCATGAAGGCCCAGGCCACTCTCTCTCACACACACACACGCCCCTGCAGTCACCGGCTCAAAGGCTGCAGTTTGGTTTGCTTGTTTTGCTTTATTTTTGAGATAGGGACTTGTCTTGCGGCCCAGGCTGGCCTCAGTCTTCAGGCCTTAACCCATGGCTGCTTCGGTTACAAGTGTGAGCCAGCATACCTGGCTCAAAAGGCTGTTGTTAAAATCAAGGTCTAAGCCCACCATTTGAGAACTGCAAAGAATGTAGAGGAAATGAGCATGCTTTAAGTTTAGATGCAGTATTGCTGCATGAGAATGAAAAAATGACCCACTTCGTATATTTTTGATCAAAATGCAGAAAGAAAGGAGAGGGAAAGAGACAGAGGTAGATAGATAGATAGATAAATAGATAGATAGAGAGAGAGAGAGAGAGAGAGAGAGAGAGAGAGAGGGAGAGGGAGAGGGAGAGGGAGAGGGAGGGAGCTGTACTCATGTTCTGAAGATAACCACTCTTTTTTTTTTTTTTTTTTTTTAAAGATTTATTTATTTAAGCCGGGCGGTGGTGGCGCACGCCTTTAATCCCAGCACTCGGGAGGCAGAGCCAGGCGGATCTCTGTGAGTTCGAGGCCAGCCTGGTCTACCAAGTGAGTTCCAGGAAAGGCGCAAAGCTACACAGAGAAACCCTGTCTCAAAAAAAAAAAAAAAAAAAAAAAAAAAAAAAAAAGATTTATTTATTTATTATGTATACAGTGTTATGTCTGTAGGCCAGAAGAGGGCAGCAGATCTCATTACGGATGGTTGTGAGCCACCATGTGGTTGCTGGGAATTGAACTCAGGACCTCTGGAAGAGCAGTCAGTGCTCTTAACCTCTGAGCCATCTCTCCAGCCCCGATAACCACTCTTGATGTTTGATTGACATCCTTTGATGTCTACATTTCTAGACCATTTTTTCTAATGTACAATGTACGTTTTTCTATGTTAAAATGGAATCCTATACTGCTTTATTCATTTAGCTAAACATGGGGGACATTTTCATTGTTAATATTCTTCTGTAACAATACTGTCTTATTAACATTATTCAGCTTGCCTCTCACAGGATTCTACGTCACCAACCTTGCAATCTAGCTTGTTTCTTTCCTTTCACTAAATATGTTGTGTGTATGAGTGTTTTCCATGTACCACATACATGCAGTACTCATGGAGCTCAGAAGGGGGTGTTGGGCCCCCCGGCACTGGAGTTACAGATGTTTGTGAGCCAGCATGTGGGTGTGAGGGAACTGAACCTGGGTCCCTCTTACAAGAGCGGCTAGGGCTCCTAACTGCTGGGCCATTTCTTCAGCCCCTGTCAACTGGTCCTTGTTCTCCCTTTTTACTGTTTTATTAAATTATAAGAATCATTTTGTAAAAGAAAGAAAAAAGAAAAGGCTAGAGTAGGAGAAGAGAAGTCCTAGAAACCTAGTCGAGTCTTGAAAATATCTGAAGACCTTCCCTTCCTTCCACAAACACTCAGTGCCTCCCGATGCCAGGCACTGGGCCTAGAGGAGAAACTCATGGCTGTTGCCCTAAATGCTGCTTTTCTTAAATGCAAAATATCAAAAAGCTAATTGTTCTCCAAAGTAAATATCACTGCCTGACATCCGAATGTGACTGCGGCACTTTCTAGTTCCCTTCTTACCTTTCATTGTTAGAAAACCTGCAGGGGCTTGGCTGGAGAGATGGCTCAGAGGTTAAGAGCACTGGCTGCTCTTCCAGAGGACCTGGGTTCAATTCCCAGCACTCACATGGCAGCTTACAACTGTCTGTAACCCTAGTTCCAGGGGATCCAGCAGCCTCCCAGAGACCAACCAACAATGCACATAACACACACACACACACACTCACACTCACACTCACACTCACACACACAGAGGAAGCTGGGCATAATGCATACTTGGAATCCCAGCACCTAGAAAACTGAGGCAGGAGGGTTGAAAGTGCAAGGTCAGCCTGGATTACTAGTGATGATTTGTTTCAAAAAATCCAAACCAATAAAAATAAACCCCAGAAAACCTCCAGGAGGAAAGGGACTTGCTTCTTTTGTTAGTTGCTTCCCCTGGGGCTAAGAACAGTGCTAGGCACTCAATAAATATTTGTTGAATGGCTGAATATGTAATCTCTGGGTGCCAGTAACTGACTCACCGGCTTACCCAGTAGTGGGAATTAGGCTGAGACTGTGTGATACAATCAGCGCAGGCTGGTTAGAAACATTCCATTTCTTTTCTTCCCTGTCATTGCACAGTCTGGGTTGAGAGCAGGCAAAGCAGGTGCCCGGCTTGTCTGTGTAAGGTATGTGAACAGGCACCTTTTTTTTTTCCTCCAGGGACAGTCACAGTGTTTATGTAAATGTGATGTCAACAACTCTTGGCGTTGCCAGGTGTTAACCAAATTAGCCATGAACAGTGTTGGCGATTCTTTCTTGGGCAGGCAGTTGCCACTCCAGGGTCTAGGCTGTGGTTGGAACCAGGGCTGAAGACTGAAGCTTGGGAGTCTGGAGGCTCTGCAGCCGGGAAAGCCACACAGTCCCAGGTTGGGAAGAAGTTCAAAGCCAGGTAGGCGCCTGGGGAAGAAATCAGGACAGACTCCAGGAGTGATGGGTGGATGGTAGTACATCGGGTTCCACTAGGAGAAGATAAATGTCTGGGCAGAGATTCTTCTGAGGACCTGGTTTATCTTCTCCGATAAGAAAGAGGGCTGAAGCCGGGCGGTGGTGGCGCACGCCTTTAATCCCAGCACTCGGAAGGCAGAGCCAGGCGGATCTCTGTGAGTTCAAGGCCAGCCTGGGCTACCAAGTGAGTCCCAGGAAAGGCGCAAAGCTACACAGAGAAACCCTGTCTCGAAAAACCAAAAAAAAAAAAAAAAAAAAAAGAAAGAGGGCTGGCTCTTCCCTCCCAGGGACCAGCCATCAGGGCTGGTCTGTGAGAGGAAGGTCTGTTGTAGCCCCAACCTCAATGTTCCTCCATATTCTAGCCTTCAAGAGCCCCCTTTCAGCAAGGGACACTTGCAGACTTGCAGAGGGCATTCTCCGTCAGACACAGTGGAAAGGGAAACAGGAAGGAGCCTTGGAACCTAGAACAACATATACTGAGTGCAGTGACATATGCCTGTAGCCTCAGCCACTTGGGAAGCTGAGGCAGGAGGATCACTTGAGCTTAAGGTTTTTTTTTTTGTTTGTTTTTTGGTTTTTTGAGACAGGGTTTCTTTGTGTAGTTTTGGTACCTGTCCTGGATCTCACTTTGTAGACCAGTCTGGCCTCGAACTCACAGAGATTTGCCTGGCTCTGCTTCCCGAGTGCTGGGATTAAAGGCGTGCACCACAGCCACGCAGCTGAGCTCAGGTTTTTTAAACATTTTTTTCTCTTTAGATTTATTCACTTGATTTTGTATATACTGGTGTTTTGCCCTGCATGTATATTTGTGTACCGTGTGTGTCTGGTGTCCTCAGAAGTCAGAAGAGGGCATCGGACCTTCTGTAACTGGAGCTGCGGATGATTGTGAACTATGATATGGGTGCTGAGGACGGAACCCAGGTCCTCTGCAAGAGCAACAAGTGTTGGTTCTTAAACATGGAGCCAACTCTCCACTCTGGCACTCAGGAGTTTGAGGCCACCTTGGGCATCCCAGTAAGACTCTGTCTCTTAAAAACAACAACAAAATCGAACAAACACACCACATAGTAAATTCATCACCTCCAGCTGCTGCCTTCCTGCTGGCTTATGGACAGCTGGAGTTTGCAGGCAGAAGTTCTGATGGAAGAGCTGAGGTTGGAGGGTGTGAGCTTCTTTGAGTAGTGTGTAGATATTGTCAGTTCGAGAAGGTACTGAGGCTGCAATAAAGACAAGTAATGGGACTTTCCTCCAGGAAATACCCCATGCACACTGTCTGTGGCTTTCCTTCTCTTCTTCCTTCTCTCTCTTTTTACTTTTGGGGGGGTGCCTCACTATGTTGTCCAAGCTATCCTCCAACAGTCCTGTTACCTCAGCTTCCCAAGTAGCTGAGACCAGGCATGTGCCACCATACCAGGCCTAGAAGTGGGCATATTGGTATTAAATTCAACCGTCATTCACAATCTTGGAAGAGGAAATACATTGTCTGGTCAAAGGCTCTGGTATTCTGTAGGTAGTCACTCATCCTGCCATGTTTATTGTCTAATCCATGCCAGGAAATATGATGAAAAAGTATATTTCTTTTTTTCTTTTTCTTTTCCCCACTCCCAGAGCTGAGGACCGAACCCAGGGCTTTGCACTTGCTAGGCAAGCGCTCTACCACTGAGCTAAATCCCCAACCCCATGATATATTTCTTTAGCTAAGACATCTGAATATATTTTTAACTTATTTAGTTTTACGTATCTTCTGTATCCTTTTGCTGAAAAGGTTTTGACAACTTAATGGAAGTAAAAAAAATCCCATGGGTATTATGTCCTGTTTTCACTCAGAAAGCAGGTTTTTCTGAGCCAGTGTTTTATTGTGTATCCCAGGCTGGCCTTGAACTCACAGCAATCTTCTTGCTGTAGTCTCTTAGGTATGCAGGCATAATCACCATGCTTGGCTAGGGAGCTTTCTGAACCTCTCTGTCCACTGGCTTAATGACTGTCTTCTCTGTTAGAATATAAACTCTATGGGAGGGGTAGGAGGAGGGGTATATTTTCAAGTTGAGGTAGGATCTCCAAGGCCTAGAAGAGTGTCTTGGACCAGCAATCACTAAACTCATGGTATATGGTTGTCAGGTTTTCTTCTCTATATAAAACCATTTCTTGTCCGAGAGCCTATGTTTGTTGGATTCTCTTTTTCCTGAGACAGTCTCATGTAGTCTAGGCTGTCTTTGATCTCACTAAGTAGCTGTGTAGCTGAAATGGCCTTGTACTTCTAATCTTCCTGTTTTTACTTCTTTTTTTTAAAAGTAATTATTTTTATTTTATGTGCATTGGTGTTTTGCCTGTGTGTATGTCTGTGTGAAGGTCTCCTGGAACTGGAGTTACAGACAGTTGTGAGCTGCCATGTGGGTGCGGGGGATTGAACCTGGGTCCTCTGGAAGAGCAGTCAGTGCTCTTAACCTCTAAGCCATCTCTCCAGCCCTGTTTCTACTTCTTGAGTGCTGGGATTACAGGCATACACCACCATACCTTGTTTGTGCAGTGCTGGTGACAAGAGTCCAGACTTCAAGCATGCCAGGCAAGCACCCAACCAACTGAGATACACATGCAACTCCAACAATTTATTTTTTAACAGTAAAAAACTAATATTACTTTGTCGTCTTCTTCTTTTCTTCTTCTTCTTCTTCTTCTTCTTCTTCTTCTTCTTCTTCTTCTTCTTCTTCTTCTTCTTCTTCTTCTTTTTGAGACAGGGTCACTATGTAATCCTGACTGTCCTGGAACTTGCTATGTAGACCAGGCTGGCTTTGAAATGACAGAGACCTACCTGCCTTTGCCCCAAGTGCTGGGATTGAAGCCATGAGGTACTTCAGTCCTATACTACTGTTGTCTTAAATGGCAAGAGTACAGATGCTAAAGATTAGGTTTACAATGTGAATGAAGGAAAAGACCTAAGTTATGACCTGAATCCTAGTTCCTCTACAACCTGGCATCAGCTCATGAAGCCTTTTATACAGTTGAAAATCTCTGTGTTAGTTTTCAGGATTTGGAACATTTTCCAGAAAGTTCTGTTAGTCTTGCATTAGAGTTATAACTACCTAATCATCAATTCATTCTTTTATTTTTCCCTAAGTATGTTAAATGAGTGTTTGCCAAGTGCCTGGTGCTATGGGGATATTACAATAACTAACATGCCCTTACCTTGCTAGAACTTAGGGGGTATTTTTTGGGTGGTGGTGGCAGGGGGTGGATATCTCTATGACTAAAAAGCAGTATTTAAAAATTGTTTAGTATTTATTTTTATTATTTTTATTTATTTTTGAGATAGGGTCTCACTAGGTAGCCTTGACTGGCCTGGAACTCACTATATAGACCAGGCTGGTTTCTACCTCCTAAACGTTGGGATTGCAACACCAGGCCTGGCAATATTTAAAATAACTTTTATATGTGTGTGCGTATGTATGTTGTGTGTGTGTGTGTGTGTGTGTGTGTGTGTGTGTGCGCGCGCGTGCGCGCTTATAGAGGTCTGAAGAGGGTGTTGGATCCTATTGAGCTGGTGTTACAGGTAGTTGTGAGCCACCTGATACAGATGATGAGAACAGAACTCAGGTCCTCTGGAAGGGCAGTGTGTACTTCACTGGCGAGGCCTCCCTTAGCCCACATTGGTTATGTATTTATTTGTATGTGTTGTCATGGCACATATGTTGAGGTCAGAAAAGACAACCTGAACAGTTAGTTCTTTCCTTCTATCATGTGGTACCCAGGGATCAAAGTCAGGTGGTCATACACCGTAGGCTAGCAACTTTACCAGCTCAGCCATCTTGCTGGGCCCCAAAGGCAGTGCTTGTAAGTTTTCTTTTAACTATGTGGCACTCCATTTGTGTTTTGGATATCAGGGAAGGCTTCCTGGAGGAGGAAGCTTGTGAATGAGCCTAAAGAAGGTGGAGAGAAAGGCGGCAGACCTAGCTTCGGAGGTAGTCACAGTGCACAAGTTGGTGGGAGTTGATAAGATGGTACTTGAGAGGAAGGGAACTGTCCTCCGGGGGTGTGTCTTAGTTACTATTCTAGTGCTGTGAAGAGACACCATGACCAAGGAAACCTATAGAAGGAAGTATTTAACTAGGGGTTTGCTTATAATTTTAGAGGGCTAGTCCATGATTATCGTGGTGGGAAGTATGGTGGTAGGCAGGCATGGCCCTGGACAAGTAACAGAGTTTGCATCCTGGTCTGCAGGCAGGAGGCAGAGAGCAAGAGTAAGACTGGGCTCACCTGGGCCTTTGAAACCTCAAAGCACTCCGCCAACAACACACCTCCTCCAACAAGCCCACAACTCCTAACTCTTCCTAAACTACGTCCACCATCTGGGGAGCAAACATTCAAATGTATGAGCCTAGGGGCCATTCTCATTCAAACCGCCACAGAACACAGTGGTCAGTCTGCTTAGACTCAGGTGAACTGCAGGATGCAGACTGCTGGGGTGGGTTGGAGCTGCTTTGTGGCCTCTGATCACCAGACTGTAGTTCACCTTCACAGCAAAAGTAACAAGGAGACACAAGCCAAGCTTTGAAGCAGGGATGCTCTGGATGCAGTGGAATTTTAGTGATACTGTTCTGTTAGCTATGGAGAGACTGCTAGGGTGGAACAAGATGTCAGTCAAGGGAGGGGAGTTTGGGGTGGGAAGTACAGGTAAATAGGAGGCTTTGGACTGGGGGGAATGCAGGGAGAAAGAAGTGGGAGAGGAAGGGACTTGAGTTTATAAAGGGAAAGTCACTGGAGCGTGGTGATCATGTGAGTGAATTGTAAGCCAGTGAGGGGGACCATTAAAGTAGATTTGATGAAGGCTTTGTGCTTCAATGACTAGAAGAACATGGTACAGTTGACAAACGTAAATCATTCTAGAAATTTCAGTTGAAACAAAAGGAAGATCTGTTGGGGTTTAGCCATGAGAGACATCAGGTGGATATATGAGGCAGATGATTAGCAACCAGCCGGCTACTGAGTATTTCTCATTCGACCTCATCTGTACCCTTAAGGATTACCAAAAAAACATACTGATTAAAGGGATATAGAAAAATTAGTCTCTCTCTCTCTCTCTCTCTCTCTCTGCTTTGTTTTTTAAGTCAGGTGTTCTTATGTAATGGTTTAGGCTGGCCTGGAACTTTCCCGGATTACAGGCATGAACCAGCAAACCCAGTGAGCCTTTGATTTTTGAGGTGTCTTATTTATGTTTTCCAAGACAAGGTTTCTCTATATAACAGTCATGGCTGTCCTGGAACTCACTCTGTAGTCCAGGCTGGCCTCGAACTGAGAGATCTGTCTGCCTCTGCCTCCCGAGTGCTGGGATTAAAAGTGTGTACCACCACTGCCTGGTGAGGTGTCTTATTTACTTGATTTATTAGTTAAATATGTTCTATTTCCTCAAAGTTTTTGTAGCAGTTTTTTTTTTTTTTGTTTTTGGTTTTGGTTTTTGGAGACAGGGTTTCTCTGTGAAGCTTTGCGCCTTTCCTGGAACTCACTTGGTAGCCCAGGCTGGCCTCGAACTCACAGAGATCCGCCTGGCTCTGCCTCCCGAGTGCTGGGATTAAAGGCATGAGCCACCACCGCCCGGCTGTAGCAGTTTTTTATGCACTGTATTATTGTGCTGGCTAGTCTTATGTCAACTTGGCACACTAGATTTAGAGTTATCTGAAAGGAGGGAACCTCAATTGAGGAAATGCCTCCATAAGATCTGGCTGTAAGGCATTTTCTTAATTAGTGATCATTGCAGGAGGATCCTGGATTCTATAAGAAAGCAGGCTGAGAAAGTCAGGGGGAGCAAGCCAGTAAGCAGCACCCTTCCATGGCTTCTGCTTCAGCTCCTGCCTCCAGGTTCCTGACCTGTTTGAGTTCCTGTCTAGATATCCTTCGATGATGAACGATGGAATAAATAAACCCTTTCTTCCTCAATCTGCTTTTTGGTCATGGTGTTTCATCACAGCAATGGTAACCCTGACTACGACAATTAACTTTTTTGAATATGTGATTGGCCAAAGCCCAGCATTCTCTCTAACTGGAGTATGGGCTTGGTCCCAGATCTCCCCTCTGGTAGCTGATCACCCTCTACCCATTTGAGGGGTGGAACTTGATCTCTGGTTCTTGTATTTTGGAGTTCGTAGCAGAGAAGATGTTGTGGTATTTATGCATGTTCTCAGAGATTGTGACATTAAGCTTTCTGGCTCAGTACAAGAAATACCCATGCAAGGGTACGACAGTCCTCTTTTTTCTACCCTTACAAAGCTGGTTGTATAACTTGTGCTTCCTATTGAGACTGATTGGCATAATGGAAGAAGGTGGAGTAGTTTGCTGACTCTGGCCCTATCCCAGCCCCTGGGCTAATGGGGAAGATCAGAGCAAAGCCTTTGACTTTTGAGAACTCTGCCAAGCTAAGCCCATTCATTAAGATGGGGATGACACAAAAATATTGACAAACACCAGTCCTAGGGCCAGAGCAAATGGGAGGGGCAGCAGCCTGGGAGATGATGTCAATGTTTTCTGAAGGGCCTGGCTTGCCATTAGGTGACTCAGTGTGTTTCTTAGCACCTCAGCCAGGAGGCAGGATAAAAGCTGAAGCCTTTATCTTTTCCTCTTCCGGGTGGAACGTTCATGTCTTGGCACCGGGTCTATAGGAAAGCTTTCATTAATCACTTCCCTGCCTGAGATCTAATTAGACGGAGCACGGCTTCAAGCAGGAAAGCAGAGCTCCAGTCTGAGTTTCAAAGCTGTTTTAGGCGGGCCTGGAGAGCAGACCTATGAGTCTTAGGTTACAATATAGAAAATAGAGCTAATGATTCCAACCTCATAGGTTGTTGAGGGTTAAAGGGTAGTGTATGCAAAGCACTTAGCACCGTGGTCTGGCCCAGTAAATGGTGTTATGTTTCCCTTGTCAGCATAGCAGTGGATAATAGCATGGTTTCTGAGTTTGAATTCTTGCTGTAGTTGAGCGACCTTGGGGCAACTTCATCTTGCTGTTTCTTTCTTGTACGATGAGAGTAACAGGGAGGAACTGGTACAACTGCCAGAACAAACCGCACAGTGAATTCATAATCATTTTGTAAAAATCCTATAGACTTCACAGTCTAGTTCAAGGTGCTTCAGACCCCACTAATCCTCCTCTGCTCCTCATCGATTTGGGCTCTCCTTAAAAACCCATCTTGTACCTTTTTTGTTTATACTCAAAAGTGTAACTGGGCTTCTTGGGCTCCCCTTGCGGTACGCTTAGGCTATGTTGTGTCTCCAACCTGAGAGCTGAAATTAGAATTACACTGGGCATGAGACAGCAGAAGTCCTTAAAATTGTCCTCCAAATACCTTTTGCCATTTAAGTTCCCACTCTCCGGACAGTTGCACGTCTTTCCTGGCTTGTTTTGGGGCCAGTACTCCTTTATGCCTGCTTCCCTTCTTACTCCAGGGGACTACCCTCGAGTAGGGTAGCACAGCTTCCAAAAAACCGCAGAGAGCTAACAAACACCCACCCCTTGCAGGGGCCGGGGGGCGCCTGCGCAGGACTGTGTCGCCGGTCTGACGTCAGCGCGCCGGGCCTCCCACAGCTCCTCCCCGCACCCTCGTGTTTCTGCGCATGCTCCCGACTCCGCCCCCGTGCGTCACAGAATGGCCTCCGACACCCTGGGAGCCCCTGACGTGTCGGGGAGGAGCCCGGTGCGGGGGTACGCGGAGTGGAGCTCAGGGCTGCGGAAGGGAGCAGAGCTGAACGGCTGGGCGGGCCTGGCCAGGCCAGCGGAGCGGAGACGTCGGCCGAGCGGCGGCGAACATGCGCTTTTGACACGTTGGCGGTGAGCCCCGTGCGAGGCAGCCCCTGGGGTCGAGGCGGGCGGGCGGCGCCGAGGCCTGCCCCTGGGGAGCCCGCCCGCCCGCCCGCCCGCCCGTCGGCTGCGTCTCAGGCCCCGCCGGGCCGGGGTGGGCTTGGGTTCCGGGGCGGCCGGTCCGGAGACAACTGACCCAACCGCTCTAACTGTCCCCTCCTCGCTGCCGGAGGTGTGGCCCACCCGGGGCACCTGCAAGAGAGCGAGTCCTGGGCTTCCCGAGGAGGGACGGAGGCCGGGACGTGGCACCGGGGGCCGAGGCGCTGACGGCTCGAGGAGTGGCCCTGTTGGGGTGGCAGCGGCGCGCCCAGCTTCTCGCTCCACCCCACCCCGGATTCCCCTGAGCCGCCAGGGTGGTTAGGAGCCGGGCTGGATTTTGGTTTCCCAGCGCCCCTGATGTGGGAGGCGAGAGCGGGAGCAGCCCGCGTTGGCAGCGACTGGCAGTCTCGTGACTGCCCGCCCCGAACTGCTAATCGCCCGCTTTGGAGTTGGGGAAAGTATCACCAACCGGCTCCGGTTGCTTGGGCTCGCCTCTTATTTTTCTCTGGGAAACGACGAGGTAACTAACCCCTTAAGTTTAAGGCGAGTGAGGGTTCTTTTCATCATTATGGTCCATTCCTGTAGGGTTTGTAAACATTTGTTGTTGGCACTTGTGACGGATTCTGTAAGTCACTCTTGGCTGGATGGGGAAATTGAGTCGATTTTTTTTTTTTTTTTAAACTTGGGTTCCATCAACTAGTGAGAAGCTTATCTTGGATCAGAGTTTACCTTTCTAGGCTCAGGGGTCCGGTTTCTGTTTTCCTTTTCCTTCTTCAGCCAGAAAGAGGCCAGAACATTGGGCTTGTCAAAGATAATACCAGAAGTTAGGAGATGACTTATTTATTTTCGAGTAAATTGATTAAAAAAAACAACCATTCAGTTATTAGAAAACTGTTACCTGAAGCTTGCTCCTGAGTGGCTGGTTATTAGTCTGACAAGTTATGCTGCTTTCACTGCACTTGAGATAGATGGGGCAGTGTCTGCCCAATGAGAGTTGATACGGTAAAACTCAGCATGAAGCCCAGAAGCCAAAGGACACTCACTGAGTTGGGGGTGTCTCTTCAGAATTGTTGCTAAAATCTTTATTTAGACTGGGAATGCATAAGAACAAAGAAAACTTTCAGCCCCAGTTAGAGATGGACCTAATCTCAGTAGAAGTTGCTAAATCTGCAGTGGCTCTGTTTTGAATTAGATAAGTTGAAGTTGAATACAGAGCCTCTGAAACAAAAATAAACCTGAATATGCTTTCATGAGACCAACAAAACTTACTTTCATTTGTATTTTAAACCAGGCTAAAATAAACCTGAGGACTGAGGAGTAAAGTTAAAATTATTTCTAGGCACTTCGTAAGGGAGAAAAGTTTTGATGGGACCTACTCCATTCTGCACATGGTAATAATCTAACATGTAAAATAGTTTTTCTTAGTGCTGTGCAGAGTGTCTTTGCCAGTAAGGTATGTTGGTTAGGCTGTTTAAAAGCCAAGTGAGTTAATTGTCAGTTGTTAGACATCTGAAAGTCATACAGAGTTGTGATCATGTCTGATGTAAAAGTTGTAATTTTGAGGCTCAAACTCCATGTGAGACATAGTATTAAGGAAAGACTGAGTGGAGCAGAGAATACTTGTCTGTCTGCATTGCAGCTTCAGAAGATTGTCGATGGGCCGTTGGAGCAGTTTTTTAAAGCAGGAAAAATTTGACATTGGCTAACTTTGGGCAGCCTTAACTTTCTCCACTTACATGATCTCAAATGACAGTGAGCACATCCTCCAGTGTAACTGGAGGCATACTCCACACAGTCTCTGCAGTCTGAAACGGTTTTGGGATATCTGCAGTGGTAGCACATTTTGTTATCTATCTGTCTGTCTGTCTGTCAGTCTGTCTATTTTTGTTTTTTAACACAGGGTTTTTTTTTTTGTTGTTGTTGTTTGTTTTTGTTTTTTAGGTTTTTCGAGACAGGGTTTCACTGTGTAGCTTTGGAGCCTGTCCTGGACTAGCTCTGTACACCACTGGTGCTTGCTGGCTAGCCAGTATAGCCTAATAGGTAAATTTTAGTCCAGTACCAAAACCAACAAACCACCGAACAAAACTCAAAAAGTAGATAGCATTTGTGAGGAATGACATCTGAGCTTGTACTCTGGCCTCTACATACATGCACACAAAGGCATGCAAATCTGCTTATAAACATACCCCACCCCCACCCCCACATGAACATACACAGAAGGACACAAAAATAATATAAAGGAATATATAACTTTAGACAATAATTCTGGATTGTACATTTTAAAGAGCTGCTGGAAAGATTTTGTAAGTTTTCACTAGCGAGAACTGATAATTGATGGAGGAGAATATGTTTAACTCTATTTGAGTAGCATGTAGTGTATTCATATATCAAACATTACATGGTAGTCTATTGATATATACAACTTTTTATGTTTTCTGTGTAACCTAAGGAACTAGGAAAATAGTTTGTCCCTACTTAAGACCAAACGCTGGAGACAATGCATAGTTTAGAGCATACGCAGAAGTGTAAACAGTGTTCTTCCCCAGGGACCATTGCTGAGCTGAATGCTCTTCAAAGCAGTAGCCACCAGTAAGTCCCTTTATATTGTATATCAGAGTTCAAACAACAAAAACAACCTCCACACAGAAAAGTGAATGGGCAAGTGAATAAAATTTATAGATAAAACTGATTCGGACCTTATTTGTAGAAAGATTGGTTCCACATTCAAACACCATACATTAAAATAAATGTAGCTGTCTAGGAAGGCATTAGTAGCCACTAGAAATGCCCATGAGGACACTGGTCCTTGGTACACACAATCAACAATAATATCAAATGTTGCATAGTAACAAAAGTATAGAAAACTCAAAAGAAAATGTCCCTGCTGGTGAATAAAATGTCAGTACTCAAACATAACACTGGTTCAAAGATACGTGTAATCTAAGAGCAGTCTAAAGTATGGCAGAAAGAATAGAGGCCTGAAATGGCTGCTGAATAGGCTAAAATATTCACCTGGGGAACAGCAAAACTAGGATATTATTATCAGTGTCTACCAAGATCAGACAGGGTGTAAAATGGAGAACACAGACTTCCTTATTAAATCCTGGAAGCAACATACAAAACTTAGAACACATTCAAGGGTGAAAATAGAAAGTTCGTTGATGGCTAGGGTTAATGGACTTATCCCAGTTGTTTAAAAATAATATGTAATCTATTGAGTTAAAATTTAAATTTGTGGGCTGGAGAGATGGTTTAGTGGTTAAGAGCACTGACTGCTCTTCCAGAGGACCTGGGTTCAGTTCCCAGCACCTACATGACAGCTTACAACCATCTGCAATTCCAGTTCCAGAGGATCTGATGTCCTCTTCTGGTCTCTGTGCACCCCCTCCCCCCACACATGGTACACAGACCAAAAAATCCATACACAGGAAATAAAAATAAATAAGGCTCTAACAAAGATGAAAGAGACTAGATTTGAAATCGTGAGTTAAAGGCAATCTTAAATTGTCTCTCCTCCAGAGGTAGGTAGGTAGAGGTGTGTGTGTGTGTGTGTGTGTGTGTGTGTGTGTGTGTGTGTGTGAGAGAGAGAGAGAGAGAGAGACCCCAAAGCATTCAGTTACAGCTTTGCTAATTGACAAAAGAGTAAGCACTTTTACTTTACACATTTAAACAGCTTTGTAGTCAGAGTACCTATTCTGTGTGATCCCCCCCCCCCCTCATTTTTAGAGCCATCTCAGTATTTGAGCCACTCTAGGCTGTTGGCCTAGGCTTTATCATAGGACTTCATTGCAGTCTTGGGTTGGAGCTGCTATGTTCTTCAGCCTGTGCCTTCCAGGTCATTTATGTCAAGTGATATGGAAGATCTTATTTATAACTGAGGAACTAACTCGAGAGATTAGCCTTTAGTTCTCTTCATTGGTTTCTTGTGGAAGACAGTGTCAGCAGCACACTGGGACTTTGCTCCTTTGCCGTCTCTGGTCTTTGTAACAGTCTAAAAATCCATAATTTATTGGCTTTTATATTAGAAACTGGACATTTGAGCTCCCCATTGACACATGGTTGCCAGTATTGAAATAATTAATCTAATTTTGGGGTCAGGGTTGGATTTATTTGTTTGTTTATTATAATATGGATGAAACCCAGGGCTGTATACATGCTAGCTAAATGCTCTACCATTGACCTATATTCCCAGCTCTAGGGAATATTTGTTCTTATTTTCATTTTTTTTTTTTTCCCGAGACAGGGTTTCTCTGTGTAGTTTAGGTGCCTGTCCTGGATCTTGCTCTGTAGACCAGGCTGGTCTCAAACTCACAGAGATCCGCCTGGCTCTGCCTCCTGAGTGCTGGGATTAAAGGTGTGGGCTACCACCGCCCGGCCTTATTTTCATTTTCATGATTTCATGTATATGAGTATTTTGCCTGCATGCACCACTAGCATGCCTGGTGCCCACAGAGACCAGAAGGAGGGCATCAAACCCCCTGGAACTGGACTCATAGATGGTTGTGAGCTGCCATGTCAGTGCTAGGAATTGAACCCTGGTCCTCTGGAAGAGCAGCAAGTGCTCTTAACTGTGGAGGGCTCTCTCTGGCCCTTGTTATATAGATTCAAATTTATCACAGTTTTTGGGACACTTTGAGAAAAGATCTTATGTACTGCGTTAGAGGAGACAGGGATTGTTGCTTTAACTCTAGGTGCTACCACACATTTCCTGTAATTTTGTCTTCATCTGGATTGTTAGATTACCTAAGGAGACGTCAGTATTAACCCTGAGGAGTTTCTAACACCACAGGGTGATGCCTGTACTTTGAATCTTTTGAAATAATGAGTGCCTCCTTATCCATAGATTACCAGAAGTCAACCAGTGACCTATATTTGGGCAAATGAAGTGGGAATTTCTGGAACTTTGACAAAGGGACAGAATTAGAGAACCAATCAGTATTTATTAGTCAGTACACATATTTGAAATAGCCACCTAGTATAGTCCACACCTTTATTAGATGAAACAAACAACTGAAGCCCTAAGATAGTAGGCAGTTTGTATAAGTAATTTAATGGCCGAATTGGAACCTTAGAACCCAGCCTCAGCAGGACTCCCAGCCCTGTGTGGTTCGCACATTAAAGTACTCTCATGCTCTAAAGACATCTCTAAGAATAAAGTGATACAGACAGATCTGTGCTAGTATAGGTGTAATCAGATTAGAGGATAGTGTAGTTGGTCAATAAATACATAATAATTAGTGCTTAATAATATCTTATTAGTATTCGGTAAATGATCAGAGCATTAGGTGCCTTCTCTTAGCAATCTGTTGTACTCAGTGCCGTGAAGGAGTACAAGGTGTGCCAAGAATCTAGCTTTTGAAATGACTTTCAGGTGATTGGCAGTTTAAGATAACTGGAAGATTTACTAATTAGATGTCAAGATTCTAATCTTAATCATAGATGATATGATTAGCAAAGACTTGGTTTAGGAAAAATTGGCACTGTGCATCAAAAGAATTAAACTTAGCATATAAAGTTATTTTTAGTTTTATCCCCACTAAACATCATTCTCATGCATCTCTTGTATACACACCTGAATCTGGAGTTTTGTAGGTGCTGTGGTCTGTGACTGGGTTATTGCTAAGCATCTAAGCGAACTGTTTAGATGAGCTCTGAGTTCTCCGCATTTCTAAGACTTGTTAGTTTGTTTTGGATTGTTCTTCAGTCCTTACTGGCTGGCGCACTTTGTGGTTTAATTCAGTAGACATTACTGTGTATCTGCTGTGTGGATGTGGTGCTGGGACAAAAGTAAAGAGGGGATTGTAGGAAAGATGTGGCAGAAATCTGGAGTGGGCCAGTCATCTTGGTGTTTTTAATTTGTACTATGATCATTTGGGAGTTTTAGGTAGTTGAAATGGCAAGAACAACTAACTAGGTCCCTCCTTCTGTGAATACCTTGGGGAAAACAGACGAAGATTATTCAGTTGGAGATGAGTGGACCTTTGGAGTAAAGTTGGATTGAGGGATGACTGAGGATGTTTTCAGAAGTATGATTTGAGAATGTGGGTCTTGCCTGATGTAGTAGTTTCACTTGGCATGAGAGTTCTAAGCAGCTTTCTTCCCTCCCTCCTTCTCTCTTCCCCTCTTCCCTCTTTTCTCTCTCCCTCTCCACTTCGTTTTGAGACAGGGTCTCATGTAACCCAGGCTGGCTTTGAACTTTCTGTGTAGCTAAGGATGACCTCCTGCCTCCAATTCTCAGAGCTGAGATTTCAGGTGTTGCCAGAGGTTAAACCCTAGGCAAGCACTTGAATAGCCGAGCCACATCCCATGATCCCCAGGGAAGCGTGGGGAGTGGCAAATTCTCTGATACTTGTTTGTTTCTGTTACTGGATTCCCTGAAGACCAGTTGGCCATAAACTAACTGCTGGAATTGTAGGGTAATTCTGTGGTTAAATTATCTAGAACCCAGCGCTATAGCTGAAAATGCCTCATTCCCTCTGATCCTGTTGATGTCATCTGCTGTCATGACCTCATCCACAATGTTGGTTGTCCCTGAGTGAGGTAGGATGTGTGCTTATGTTTTAGAAAGTTCTGGCTACTCCTAGAACCTTGGAAACTACCAAATGCAGTATCATGTTTTCACTCACATCCTGGGTTCTTTGTCTTCAATGTCACAGGCTTTCTTGACCATGGATGGTGAAGATATACCAGATTTTTCAAGTTTAAAGGAGGAAACTGCTTATTGGAAGGAACTTTCCTTGAAGTATAAGCAAAGGTACTGTTGAAAAACTGTTAAAATAGGGGTGGGATTTGGAATATGCCATGCATAGCTTGCCCATGTTTTTTTCTTTGGAGTACAAGGCTAAATTTAGAGCTTCAGATTTAGGATTGTGATTCCATAGTCATAACAATGTTTGTATTTAAATAGTATAAAACTACCACCAATCTTTATGTTCTTCAAACTGAAATGGCAGGAAGCTATGATTTCTTCTGATTGCTTGCCTCCTGTGACTTGTCACTGGGCTGTCTTTGGCCTTCTGTGTGTACTGGTGCTCCCTCATAATTTGCTCATTTGAGATGCTTAAAACAGCCTTTATTCTTTCCACACATGCATTATTAGTGTTGGGAGGCAGCTGAGCTTCCAAGATATAGAGCATGTTATAAAATTGCTTTTATAAAATAATGTTTTACTTAGTTGGGAAGAAAATAGCTCTTTGGCCTCAAAACTTATCTTAAATTTATATTATTTAATGAATCTTTCTTCTTATATATTTTTGAGATTTATTTGTTTTTATTTTATGTGTATGTATGTTTTGCCTGGACGTTTTCTGTACTATGTGCATGCCTGGTGACCATACAGACCAGAAGAGGGCATTATATCTCCTGGGATGGAGTTAAAGATGATTGTGAGCTGCCATGTAGAAGTTGGGAATTGGAATCTGGTCCTCTGGAAGAGCAGCCAGTGCTCTTAACCACTGGGCCATCTCTCCAGCTTTGAAATTTTACTAAAACAGTTAGACATTTTCCTCCCTTGATTGGCAGAGTTAACTAAGCTTTATCAGATCCCATTGTTCTTTCCTATGGTTGTATCATGCCAAGGGGATGAAGATGCTCTGTGTCCAGCTGAGATTCTTCATTTGTTCTAATGTTACAGATTCCTCCAGAGGCAGGGAAGCCTGTGAACCCCTTCTTAAAATACGTTTAAATGCAGAAAATTACGTAATGCCATTATAGAGCAAGCCAGTTACTGAAAACGTTATCTAAATATTAAGCTAGTTTGTAGTATTAAGATAATGTATTAGTGCATTGGGTAAAAAAGATGGAGAAGCATAGTAAACTGCCCAGTTCTGAATTAGTGATAAGAGTGAGTGATGCTTAGATCTACACCAGCCGTTGTGATTTGAGAGAATGTGTTGATATCTGTTGACTAGAATTGAAACTAATGCCCAATTGAAGTTACTTAGTACAATACACACCTCTCCTCTTTCAGTTTATGGAGGAAGAAGCTTGTGATTCTGAGCCATGTAAATACTGCAATTACTGATTTATGTAGGTTTTTTGGGGGAGGGTGTATAACTACTTTTTACTGAGTCCTGAATATATGTGGAGCAAGAAGTATAAGACATTTTCTTTACTGTTTCATATTTTATGAGAACATTAATTTTCAGTCAGAAATGACTGAATTGATATGTTGTATGAGAGGACTCAACTATTAACGTGTCTTTCCCACTTTGCTTCTGCTTAGCTTCCAGGAAGCTCGGGATGAGCTAGTTGAATTCCAGGAAGGAAGCAGAGAATTAGAAGCAGAGTTGGAGGCACAGTTAGTACAGGCTGAGCAGAGAAACAGAGACCTGCAAGCTGATAACCAAAGACTGAAATATGAAGTGGAGGCGTTAAAGGTAACCGTGGCAGAAGCTGCTTCCCTGGCTGCTTCAGTACTGTCGAGTGGACTGGCTTCATCAGATGAGCAGTGGAGGGCCAGCCAGATGGCTGGGTGGGTGGGGCGGGCACTTGTCGCTACCCGACAACCCCACAGGGTGGAAGAAGAGAAACTTTTTCTTCAGGTTGTGTTCTGATCTTTACACATGTGCGAAAGTGTGTACACATACATGAAATTTAGTAATATTTAAAAAATGAGAAATGTATTATTCAGTAGTACTGAAAGAAGCAAGCAACCAAAAATATATAATTTTAAAAAGCCCAAGATAGACTTTTGAATTTTTTAAAAAAATAGAACCAAGAGGTGGTTCAGAGTTTAGGAGTTCTCCTAGGAATGTTATGGCTGTCAGTTTTCTGCCTGTCATGGTCCTCACTCTATTTTAGTTCCTGTATTTTCTAATGCTTCCTAATTATTTGTTTAGACAAATTGCTTGCCCTGTGTATTACCTTAAAATGATATTTATGACATGCACATTCCTTTTTTTTGTATTGTTCCTCTTGAGTTTTGGGATTTAATTTGGGTTAGAAATTTTCCTTCAAAAAGGAGTTTTCAGGCCTTGGGGATGGGGTTTAGTGGTTGGTAGAATGATTGTCTAGCATGTGCATGCCCTGAGTTCAGTTCTCTTCATCAACTGCCTTAGAGACTCAATAGAGTATTCCTCCTTCCCCCTTGTTTTGTTGTTTTTTTTCAAGACAGGGTTTCTCTGTGTAGCCCTGGTTGTCCTGGAACTTGCCCTGTAGACCAGGCTGGCCTCGAACTCACAGAGATTCCCCCTGCCTCTGCCTCCCAAGTGCCGAGATTAAAGGCGTGCACCACCACCACCCCGCTGTATTTCTTTCTTTCTTTTTTTTTTTTAAAATAGAATACCTTTTTTTATTCTTTGACCATTTCACATAAACAATGTATTATGATCACATCCACCGCCAGCTTCCCTCTCCTGTTCCTCTCAGCTGCTCTCAACATGTTCCCTACCCCTTTCTTGTCGCTTTTCCCCCATAACCCACCGAGTATAGTTGGTTCTGGCTGTTGCAATGCTAACTGATCTTGTTAGCTTGCTCGTACATAGGTCTTATGGAATGCTAGCTGCAGTGATTGCCAGGGTCATGTTGTCCTGAAGACAGCCTTTTCAACATTTTCCAGAACTCCTTCTCACCTTTCAGCTCTTACATTCTTTGCACCACCTCTTCTGTGGTGTCCCCCGAGTCTCGGTGGTGGGGTAGGATGGTGGTGGTGTTAGAGATGTCCCATTTAGGGCTGAGCACTCACTAGTCTGTTTCTTTGGCTAGTGTTGAAGGCAGTACTAATCTATGAGTATAAACAAGATAGACGTATTGTTTAGCAAAAAAGCTATAAGTAGGTTCCTTACTAGGGCCTGTGACCTTTTGACCAGGTTTATAATACCAGGCATGAATTCCCTACCATGAGGTAGGCTTCAAATACAATCCAAAAGTGGTCGATTACTCCTCTAACCTTCATGCTGTTACTGCATCAGTGGGCACATCTGGCCTGGCAGGTCAGTACTGTTGCATGTGGGGCGCTCTGCTGGGTAGTACCAGCAGCCTGTATGGCAGCTTCTAGCACTGTGAAAGCTGGTCAGCAGAGAGGAAGCTTTCAGTGCAGTTCCAGCTTGACTTCTCTATGTCCTGTAACCAGCATGTGCTGCTGTGTCTTCAGTAGTAGTTCGTTTTATTTTTTATTTTATTTTTTGAGACAAGATTTTTCTGTATAACCTTGGCTATCCTGGAACTCACTCTGTAGATCAGGCTGGCCTTGAACTCAGAGATCTGCTGCCTCTGCCTCCCAAGTGCTGGGGTTATAGGCATGCGCCACCACTGCCCTGGCTAGTAGTGCAGTAGGAGTAATATCAGTGGCCTATATGGTTTGGGGGCCTCTTAGGTCCTTGAGAATATTTGTCGGGTTGTACTCATCTGCAAACCTAGAGGTTACCCAATCAAGTTTATTTTTCCTTTTTAAAGATTTAATTTTAAAATACATGTCTCTGTGGCTA